>NC_065526.1:38313661-38315402 GCF_006386435.1 Epinephelus moara
TAGGGTTTTAGGCTGTTGCTGACTGGAAAATCTGTGCCAGCCAACTGTAATTCCTCATGTGTTGTACTGTATCTTTTACAGTGAAATTCTGGCAACCACAGCTGCCAGTAATTTACTGTAAATTTGGAAAACCAACTGTAATTGCTAATATGTTGTACTGTATTTTTTACAGTGAAATTCTGGCAACCACAGCTGCCAGTAATTTACCGTAAATTTGAACTAGCTGCAATAAAGTACTTTAATATATCATACAGTTTCTCTCGTGTTTATTACTGAGATAGACTGTAATTCTGACAGATTATCGTAAACAGGTTTAGGTTGTAACTGTTATTTTTACAGCAAACTACCGTAAACAAATAACAGTTATGTTCTGCAAAATTTACAGTCGCCAAAACAGCATACCGTAAAGTCCTCTACATTGTCACCGTAATTTTTACGGTGAATTTCTGGCAACCACAGCTGCCAGTATTTCACCGTAAATTCTACAGATTTTTTCTTACAGTGTATATATATTGTAAACTGAACAAGATTATTTACACAAACAGAATATATACAGTCAGGGTGAATGGGGTTATTGCACAAGTTAAATTAAATTACTGCAGTGTGTGAAAAAGTCTCAGGGCCACTCAGAGGGAGGAGTTGTACAGTTTTATGGCCACAGGCAGGAATGATTTCCTGTGGCGCTCAGTGGTACATCTTGGTGGTATGAGTCTCCCACTGAAAGTACTCTTGTGCCTGACCAGCACATGGTGGAGTGGGTGTGAGACATTGTCCAAGATAGTTCGTAGCTTAGACAGCATCCTCCTCTCTGACACCACCATCAGAGAGTCACACTCCATTCCCACAACGTCACTGGCCGATGGAACGCCTGAGCTCAGTTTTAAAGGGGCACGAGAGAGCTTTTGATAAGCTGTGGGCACCTTTCCTGAGCTATCTTCCAAATAGCACAGTAGACCTTGTACTTAGGGGGCATGGTACTATAGATTGGCACCCTTTGAGTACCCCTGTGCATGCCTAAATCTCTCTCATGTTTATCTTGAATCTCTGGATTGGTTGTGCTCCCCCTGCACTGTGTCTCTATGTGATGCTGCCATCTTACAGTCCTTTTTCTCTCTCCCCCATAGGTCTGTGTTGCTTTATCTCTGCTGTCATGAGTGTTTTTTTAGTTGTTTTTTTTGTTTTGTTCCTGTTGTTGTTGGTTTATGTCTTGTTATTAAAACTGAAAACTAAATAAAATATCTTGAAAAAAAGAAGAAATATTTTTAGTCAGCGTTTTCACTTTAGCTGTGTATTCACATAGGACCTGGTGTTTTTTTTTTGTTTGTTTGCTTTTGTGTGTGTGTGGTTGTGTGTGTGTGTGTGTGTGTGTATATATATATGTTGTATAAATATGTTTTTGTGATTTTTAATCAGTTTCTTTTCCCATGATGAAGACGGCTCTAGTCTCCCGGCGCAGCGCAGGTGGCGCAGGGTGGCGAACCCCGCGCAGAGCTAGTTTCGAGCAGCGCAACCCGAGGCACGCTCAGTTTGGTAGTTTGGCAGACCGAGGTGCGCTGAGATGGGTGTGGCAGCGCTGCAGGGGTGTCGACAGATCCAGCTTGGCACAGTGACAGTTTCGTGCCAAAAGGCTTCGCCGAAGGTGCGCTAAAAGCTCGCCAACTGAAACCACGTCTACTGTTAGCGCAGGGGGAGCGCAGCCGGTGTAAGCCGAAGTTTGGCTGACCGGCGGACAGTGCGCACA
>NC_065526.1:38315456-38320248 GCF_006386435.1 Epinephelus moara
GATTTGATTAACACAGCTACAAACTGAGTTCACATCCCTGTCAGCCAGCCACAAACAGCCACAGCATCAGATAGGGAGTATATATTCAGCATCTGTCATCTTAGAAAAGCCAAAAGAAAAGAAACAGAGTGAGACTGCGAGAGAGAAAGAGAGAGCGCACGCGCACGGGAGAAACACTGTCAACAAATTGTAAGTTATTCAATTTTATTTTAACCCGGAGGTTAGAGAGCCCAGCTCCCTCCCCAGCATCCTGAACCCCCCCGCCTGAAGGTGCAAGAAGGGCTGGTCCCGTGGCTGCACCCGGGCCGTCTGGTCTGGCTGCGTGCGGGCTGCGGAGCTTCCCCCGGGTGTCCCCGGCTGTGCGGCGGGCTGTGCAGCCGCTGTGCATCCTCCTCCTCCTGACAAGATGATCTTTAGTTTTACGTTCTAAAAGCTTTTTTTTACATATACATTTGTACTTGTAGGGCTATAAGTTAACGTTTTTAGTTCACAGAAGATGGTTATTGTTGTGTTTATGTCAAAATAAAGTTTATGAAACGTTTTCACATCTTTGATTTTGTGATTTACATGCCAAAATGATCACAACTCATTTGGGAAAGACAAGTTCATTTTACAGGCTATGCATCATCAGCCCGTGGAGGTCTGCTCGCAGTTCCGTATATTCGGACACTGCGAGCTTGGACCTCCCGGATTATGATGGTCATTATTACTGCGATTAGATCATTCTGATTAATGACTGACCATTAAGACGTGTTTCTGATAAATATTTTAATGTGCACAATAATAACCTTTCACATTGTAAACATATTTTTATTTGTTATTTTTTGCATATGTGTGGCTGCTCCGTGTGTCTGAGCAGAGTGCACGCGCGTTGTGCACCTGCCTAGAGACGCATATTACTAACTTGTTTAACAGCGAAATATTGCACCGTTGACTTTAGACCAGGTTTTTGTTGGTCACTGGCGCATTTGTTTTTCCCGTCATCTAACTAGCAACGCGCCATGACTGCGCCTGACCACTCCTCATTTTTAGATGAACACGCCCAGAGAAGCGCAAGTTCATTTGCTAGTTAGACGACGAGGGCGCAGGGCGTGAAAATGACAACTGCGCCGGCATCTAAATAGCAATGACACTTGCGACATGGATTATGCACCATTCGCCGTCCGCTTTAGACCATCTAAATAGGGCCCTAAATATGAGGTCCCACTGACCTTGACCATTGATTTTCAACCACAAAATTCTAATCAGTTTATTCTTCTGTCCAAGTGGACATTTCAGTCGAATTTAAATAAATTCTCTTAAGGTGTTCTTGAGAAATCCTGTTCATGAGAATGAGACAGATGGAAGCTCACAGTGACCATGACCTTTGACCACTGAAATCCAATCAGTTCTTCATTGAGTCCAAGTGAATGTTTGTGCCAAATTTAAAGAAATTCCCTCAAGGCGTTCTTGAGATATCACATTCACGAGAATGAGAAAGAGACGGTCACAGTAACCTTGATCTTTAACCTATGACCACCAAAAATGAATTTGTTTATGCCACCAGCGCGGTGGCATAAAAAACATAGCTGACTTCAAAGTAACATAGAAATTACAATGTGGATCCAGCATATTTGGTGCTGTTGTGTAAGTGTAAGCACATTCAGCACCACATAATTTGACTTAAATCATAATGGTTCATGTTTTCTATATGTATTCATATCTTGTCTACATGTGTGTTTGTGTGTGTGTTACCTAACTGTGTGAGTGCCTTCCTGTATGATCCAGAGATGCGCTTGCAAGACGTCCCGTTGCCTCCACACACTCCACATCTGTCTACTGTCTTACTGCTGTACAGCTCTCCATCACAACCTACAGGCTGCAAGAGAAGAGACATTAAAAATACTTAACACAGTTCCGTTGTTAGTTATTTAGAGGCTTCACAAATCCAGATAGTCAATTTTTCTAATCTAAAAGAAAAAAATGCTATTTATGAGTGTAAAAACAAACAAAAAAAAAACATGATATTGAATAGATGTAGTACGAATTAGTAATTTTTAGAGGAAAATAAAAGCATTTTTATCTTGTTGGGTTACCTGACATATTCCCTCTATACAGACTCCATGGTATTTGGCATCGCGGCAGAACGTACCGTCATGGGCCGGAACTAGCAGCTGTCGCTCACCACTGATGGTTGTACACTGCAGGTCACATGGCTTATTGGAGATGCTGATGTAATCAGCTATACAGGAAATTATATATTTTAAAAGATATTTACTTTAGTGATCACAGCACAGGATTTCAGTGTAATAAAGTCAACAAAATGCAATGAGTTACATGTGGTTATCATTTGGGATTGCCCAAATGCAAAGTTGCCTAGTGCTGCTTTACTGTACCTGAAGGTGGTAGATGAGTAAACAAAATCTTTCACATTTGCTAGACTTAATACTCTGATCAAATTCAAAAATTACTAGAAGATGCCCCACTGACGGTTTTTAAACTATTTACTAGGGATGCACAATATTGTATGTAACAACTGATTTGACCGAAAACCGTTACTGACATCGATATATCCACTTTTTTTCCCCACCTAATTTTAGTGATCATGAAGTGGAAGTCTGTAGTGGAATTAACATCATATAATGTATGCATACTCTTGACATGATGGCCCACCAGCAGACTGAGACATGAAATAGAATGCTTTTCAATACATGTAATATTCATTCATTGTGCAAAACAAGAAAAAGCATGTTGGCCAAAGTCTGATAGTTCCAAACCAAATACCAAACCTTTCATTTATTCAAGAAAAGTGGATTCTTAGAAGATTAGCCAATGAGTTTAAAGAGATCCAAATAAAAATAAAATCAAGAAAGGACGACATCCAAGATGTGAATGTTAATGCCAAGTTGGAGGAGCATGGAGAGAGGCCATACCAAGTTACTGTGGTTTCCAAGACTGTGGTACAGATTGATATCTGACATCGATATCAAACAGATATGGAAAAGACTGGAAGAAAGACTAGTTGATTGATATTCAACCTGGGTAAAGAGGTATCCACTGGAAGTATCTTCTTCCAAAGGCTTTTGAATTGAATTGGGAACACTGGTGCTGTTTGAAGCTCACACTGGGGCTGGGACAGGGCTGAAAAACACAAGAAAACACACACAAACACAAATAGAAAAGGATACCTGCAGCTTAAAGAGTTTTTTAGTTGTTTTTTTTTTTTTTTTTTTTTTTTTTTACCGATTTCTTCCTTTAACCTCTGAGTTCTAAGGAGTCAATAGAGAATGAATCCACACAGTATCAATATCAGTGAATCATCATACCTGGTTTGGACAGAGCTGGTACTGTTTAGGAGAGCCAACACAATATGAGCTGTTTACATTCTGGGTGGTGGACAGCCTGAGTTAGAGACAGGATACAAGATAGGATGCAGAATATATTAAGGCTAATATACTGTATCACATGGAAAACACACAATGCATAAGATGCATAAAGTAATACAGTATATTGCTACTGCCTCCAGCATCACATCCAACACTATAATCCCAATTAGTGTAGCATGAGTAGGCAATTTCAGCTTCAGTTAACATTTTAGATTCCATCCATCCTGGTCAAAAACTGAGGCACTATTAAAAAATAATTTCTCTAGATGTGTTCTTGTTTATAAAAAATGCAGGGGTTTTTTCGTCACCTGAAGTGTGAGTTGTGATGACATCAGAATCAGAATCAGAATCAGAAATACTTTATTGATCCCCAAGGGGAAATTATTTGTGTTACAGGTGCTCCTTGCAAGAGTGGAAAGATAAGTGAAAATATAAGAAATTTAACAAGAGTATTTACAAATATATAGTTCAAATAAACAGGATTATTAACAAAAAATAAAAGTAAAATATGTGTATATATATATATATATATATATATTGTAACCTAAACAAGATTATTTACACAATATATATAGTATAAATAGATAATACACAGAATATATACAGTCAAGGTGAAATGGGGTTATTGCATAAGTTAAATTAAATTATTGCACATGAGTGGGTGTGTCATATTCTACAGGTTGAAACAACAGAATGGAGAAGGCAACAGTAGAGAAGTTAAGTGAGAAATCATCGGGAATAGCGTGCAGTGGTCTCATTAATAGTTGGTCCATGCTTGTTAAAAACATACAAAAAAATAAAAAATCTATCCACAATAACAGAACAAAAGTTTGCAGGTTATCAGTGCGATCTGCCATCTTGCTACAACTGTTTACTTCAGTCATGCAACACCCTCCGTTGATGACACATTCATGGTTACAATGGTTCTGATAAATAACTGGTGGAAACACAGGCTGGTTCACCAGATAGCACCAAGGTTCCAAGGGTCCTGAATGGAATTGGTTCAAGAACCAGAGTTGTTGACAGCTAGAGTCCATGGAGCAAAAGAATCGGCAATAGAGGCTTGGCATTCACTTTAAACTATCCTCCGTGGGTATCAGGTGTAATATGTGACTGAGGTATGGAGTTCTGGATCCAGGGGGTGGGTGGCTTATACTTGGGGTTGTGACTTTAGCTATGACTTTATCATATATATATACAGTGGTGTGAAAAAGTGTTTGCCCCCTTCCTGATTTCTTACTTTTTTGCATGTTTTCCGCACTTAAATGTTTCAGATCATCAAACAAATTTAAACATTAGTCAAAGATAACACAAGTAAACACAAAATGCAGTTTTTAAATGAAGGGTTTTATTAATGAGGAAGAAAAAAATCCAAAGCTACATGGCCCTGTGTGAAAAAGTGTTTGCCCCCTAAACCTAATAACTGG
>NC_065526.1:38321492-38331470 GCF_006386435.1 Epinephelus moara
TATATATATATATATATATATATATATATGAGATATGTATGTATGTATATGTGTGTATGTATGTATATACATATATATATATATATATATATATTATTTTACTTATTTATTTATTTTTATTTATTTTTATTTTATTTTTTTATTATTATTTTATTTTAGTGGTTTACTCATATGTATCTGTATATATACATATGTATAGGTATGTATGTGAATATATATTTTATGCTCTATTTTTGTAACGTCCATATACCTATCTGTATCTTTCCTTAATATAAAATAAAAATTTGATCACAAAAAAAGAACCAGAGCTAATTTGGTGGAAAAGGGGTATGACTGCTTTGATGAATATGAAAATTATGTCAATCATATGCTATGGCCTTCACTATCACCAGATCTCAACCCAGCTGAACACCTATGGGAGATTTTGGGGGGACATGTTAGTCACAGCACTACAATCTTTGACAAAGAACTAAGCTGAAACAACTTAATGTTCGGTCCTCCTCTGACATCTTCCTAACAGTAAATTATGGACGAAATATTATGAATGAAATGTCTGTTAATAATAGCAAGGTTTCCAAGTGCCAGTAAAATTAAACCTGAGGGCTGAGCCTGTTGGCTGCCACTTGAAGAACCAAAACTTAGTGGGTGTTCGGACATGATTGTACAAAACCAGGGTGAAGAAAAGAATAGGAAGAAATGTTACCATCCACAACCATCTTTTTTCCAAAATCCATATTATGGTATACAGTCAGCTTATGTGACATCTCACCCATTACTATTTCTTGTGGAGTAAACACTACTTTGTTGCGATTCACTGACATTTAGTGCTCATAATGAAAAGTGAGTTTGTTTCTGTAATGAGCACCTAGAGCAGCTGCCCCTATGAGCAAACGGTACTTATATACACTTCACACAACAAATTCAAAGTGCTCTATGCTGACTAATGCTGATGTTATCCCCATTACTGTCTCACATTTCATTCACTAACTACTAACTACCGCCAAGTTTCTTACCATAAGTTGTTCAATTTTGTGCCAGTTCATCTCTAAACTCCACCTTCTTTTTGTTGTGGTGAACATTTCTCAGCTTCAGAGAGAACTTCTTTTTTCCAAGTGAGTAACACCTCTTTCCCATAAAGGATGCTTTTCAACCACTTTTCAGCACCTCCTTTACTTAAAGTAAAAAGAGGTAAGACTACTCTAAGCTAAAGAGGAAAACTGTAAACTAGTTTAAATCAATCAGCACACAATCATATTATGCTCTTTTCTGTCACTCTCTCCCTCTCTTCCTCCTCCCCTACTCACAAAGCTGATAACTAACTTGACCTAATATTTACCAGGATCTGCTCTACCACTAACCTTTCTCTAACTTCTCTTCATGTTTCTGACCACTTCTTTATATCCTATTATCTCCCCCATTTCAAACTACCAAACCTCCATCTTCATCAGAAGTTGAGTGAGTGGGCAGTAGTCATTCAGGCAGAGGGCTCTGGTCTTTTTGGGGAAGGGACAATGGTAGTCTTCTTGAAGCATACAGGGACAACAGACCAGAGTTAGCCTGGTAAGACAATCTTGATAACATGAGTTCAACATTCTGTTTCACTTTTTGTATCAGGCTAGAGTCGCTGCCACCCCATCTCATATCTGCACTGTAGTTGACAACATAGGCAGCCAATCAGGGACTGCGCTGTACTTTATGACATAAATTGCAGGCCTCAGCTTGCAGAACAGTAATGGCAGCCTCCAAACAACAAGCACTAACTGTTACGTTAACAGAGTAAACACAGCAGTAAGTGAAGTTATTGCAGAAATAGAGTCAAAAACAACAATCAGCCAAGAACAAGAGTACGCACTCGCCAAGTTTCTCGAAGGAAAAGGGCCTTCTCGCTGTTCTTCTGATGAGATTTGGCAAAAGCTTAATTTATCAAGTGGCTACATTGGTGATGAAGAAGATGTTCCCCAATGTTGTGTTATGCTGATTGGCTAAAGGAGTTTGTCTGTCAAGGCCAGTACTCCTGCCCACTGAAAGTGTTTTGAGCGGCGCTGAGTCCAGACTGATACAGAGAGCCAAACAGAATGTTGAGCTTACATCATCAGGATGGTCCTACCAGTCTTGACTGGAGCAGTGAGAGGTTGAAAATGTTTGTGAACACATCTGCCAGTTGATCTGTATACACCTTAAGAGCTCGGCCATGGAGGCTATCAGTTCCAGGTCCCTTTGTATGAGTTACTCCCTTTGAAGGAGTTGCATGCATCTTCCCTGGATTATACTAGTGGGCAGGGGTCCTGAGCCTTTAAAACTTCCTTAGCAGGGAAGTTGTTTCTAAAGTGTGCACTGAGTTTCTGCCTATGGGCAGGCAGAAGCAGAACTAAGACATGATCCCATTTGCCAATGGTGGGGGGAGACGGAGGGCCTTTTATCCTTCCCTGAAAGGAGCGTAAATATGGTCCAGCCAAGCGGAAACCTCCGAGGCTGAAAATGAAGCCAACACTGGTGTGCTAAAAACTGCAGTCCCTTTAATGGCTACTTAAGGCTGGCTCCAAAAGCCCCCATGGACCAACATTTTAAAATGCCTGACTTTACAACCAAAATAAACATGTTTGCATGCCTGGTTAAAAAAAATAGTTTTGATCTCTTCATCTAATTTCCTCCTTCATGACAACTGTGCAGGGGGTGAATTTTTATATAACTCAACTGTTTTAATTTTATTAAGGCTTAAAGTTATGCATAATTAAGGATGTGGCCACTCCTAATGCCCAGACACACCAAACCGAGATTGGAGAACTAGCGGGGATGAGAGGCAATGCAGCAGGGTGCTCTCGTCGTGTCTCAGCCAACAAGTTGCACATGAACACACCAAATCGACGGCCAACAAGCGCATATGTTCTGTGCCTGAGAGGACACACCCCTCCATACCAGCAGATGGTGGTCGTCTGTATTTGTCATTCAAAAAGGGAAACCAGGAGACCATCTTGACACTAGTCAACCAGTTAGCACATGAACAACTAGGGGTGTAAATCACTAGCTTCATCACGATACGATATTATATCGATTTGTTTGGATAACGATACGATGTTTGCCGATAACACAAAGTCTGTCACGATATGATTTTGATTCGATTCGATTCAGGAGCCTGCGATCGATATGACGCGATATCATATGCCCATCTAACACAATCATTTACATCAACTCACAAAAACAACTAGAAGATTTGACAATTTT
The DNA here is from genome assembly GCF_006386435.1 of Epinephelus moara. NCBI lineage: Eukaryota > Metazoa > Chordata > Actinopteri > Perciformes > Serranidae > Epinephelus > Epinephelus moara. The sequence continues at coordinate 38,324,715 of NC_065526.1, forward strand.
ATTTCTGAGCTCTGTTTGTTGTTTGAGCGGAGGCGCGCTTGCCCAGAAATGGTGACACAGACGTGCTATGTGAATTTCAAAATAAATGTGTATCTTTAAGTTGATGATATGGATCGATGTTTTCATTTTGCATCGATGTAATCGGATCGTTAATCAATGAATGTATCGATGTGCATTGATGTATCGTTACACCCCTATGAACAACACAATCCAATGTTGAAAGAACAGAATATATTTAATGTGTGCTAGTGAACAATAACACAAATCATCAGGAAACATTTCTGCTAAAGAGCTCAATGAATAAAGAAAAACAATCTTACCTCATACAACAAGTTTGTTCCGACCTCACTCCCTCTCCTCATTAGCTCTGTGTTTACATTTCTTACACTTACACTTTCTCTTTGCGTGCGCTGAACTGCCAATCAGACTAATTTCATTCACCGTCAGGCACTGTCAACATTCTGAATCAGCGGAAAAAAAGCCAACTAGCACCGGTGAAGGGCCAGCTGTGCAGGACGCACTGACAAAGGTGGCAGAGGCTCACCTACAGCCTAACTTTGACCGCTGGTTTGGTATGTCAGGGCCTAGTGAAAGACTGTCTACTAGATGTCACCTCAGGTTCTCAGTTGGATCCACCCCATGCACCGCCCCCAGCCCCACCCTCTCGTCCAACTATGGTCACTTTAGGTAACTTCCGGTTCCAAAAATCCAAATGGCGATAGCAAAAAAGCCAAACTTGAGGCTTCAGAACGGGAGTCCACACACCAAAGGGCGAAGTAACAGTGACTGCATCCATTATTTTATACACTCCATAGGTCGGGCATGTTATCACCAAGCGTAGGACAACTGATGTGTTGGTAATATCTCTGCAGATATGTTGATGAGGCTGCTTTACTCTCGCTTCACATATTATTTACACTCTTATGATGACTGCAGGTATGCTGTACAATAAGCAGTGTGCAATTTGTTGGTCGGTGGCAGTCTGTGTATGTACTGTATGTATATGTGCCATGTTATTTTTTATTTTCTTAATGGCAGATACTGTATGTGTCCAAGTGAAATTTCCTTTGGGACAATAAACTCTACAAAGGCCTGATAAAAGCAGTCTACAGCCAAGAGGTGCCTTTTCTGTCAGTAACTCCAAACAGCTTGTCCAGTACTTGGTTTTTGTCGGCAGGTGGTGTGTGCGGGCTGTGTGGGCTGTTCTCATAAACTGTTTGCACGTTTTCCCACGGAAAGCAATTCACCCAAATTCGTACATATCCCACATATCACGTAACCAATGTGCTGACCAGAGTAAACAAGGAGGCAGTCCCAAGCAGTCTTGTAAAGAGGAAGGTGGGATGGGGAACAGGTAAAAAAACGCAGACTTTACCCTGGGACTTTACCCTTTTCGGAACCATGTGAACTTTGAGTCATTTTAAGGTACGTTCTTACCATGTTTCTTTTCCTAACCCTAACTTGAGTAACTTCACTTGCCTCAACCTAACCTCTGTAACTTTACATTAATTACATAACTGTACGTTACAGATGTAATGTCATTCCTGGGGAGCAAATTCGTAGGATATCCTACAAACTATTTTGCATGCATTTTTCGTAGGATATCACACAAATTGTTCTATGAGGATACATTGGGCTGTGTGAACAACCGATGTATAGTAGCAATATGTACTATGAAAGGTGTCGCTAATAGTAATGAACCCAAAGTAAATTATCAGCTGACTCTACAGTTTTCTTCAGCTTTATGAGGAGCTTTTTTTTCTTTTAGCTCATTGTTTTAGTTTTACGGCCCACAAACTTTGATCAATATGCTTATGTAATCATAGTTATTCAGTAATGTCTGCCACTGTCCATTTATTACATGTTAATTGTCTTGTCGTTGTATCATGCATGTCAGAATTTAGTTCTCATCTGGGTTTTTGTTTCATGTTTTTGTTAAACAGCTGGACAGAAAAGTGAAAATGTGTAACATTTTCCAGCTAACAAAAAAGTTTCACTCACACTGCAATATTAACAAATTAAAGCCCCTACAAGGAACTTTCATTTTGAGTTGATTTTGGCGACCCTGTGGACAAAAGCGGTAGTATTTTGCCGGAATGAAGCCTAGATTTCCCATGAGCTCTAGCGCGTATTGTCATAAAGATGCTTACCTGGCTCGCGCATGTGTTTGTTTTGGGGATGAATGTAACAACAAGATGGGAAAACTTTGCCCCCGCTCCTATCGGGGATCCCAGGTCACCTCTGCCGCGCCCCAGCTCCACCTCTCCGGCGTAAGCGCCACTGCCACCAGGGTAAACGCAGCGGTCAGCTGGTAAGGCTGAAGGCCTGTTTGGCGAGCACTTCCACAGCTTCTTGGACTGAGTATGGAGCGGTGCCTCGCCTCTTTATTTCTCGGCACTCGCTGGACCCTGTCGACACCTGGCTGGTACCTGTCGTCGGCCCGGATGAGGTGTTCCAGCCCCGTGGCCCCTGCTCTCCTCATCCCCGCTGGCGCGGGGTGAATCTGCACAACCTGCGGCCTCTGTGTGTGGCTCCCCGGACAGCTAACGCCGTGGACCCACCGGCTCCTCCCAGGATTGGGCTGGTAAATGCTAGATCGCTAGCGAACAAAACGTTTATCCTGAAGGATTTCCTGACTTCCCGAGGATTGGATTTTCTCTGTGTGACTGAGACGTGGCTGACTGTTGGTGAGTTCAGTGCTTTCACAGAACTTTTACCCGATGATTGCTGCTATTTTAACCCCCGACGTCGGGTCGAGGAGGAGGAATAGCAACTATTTATAAGAGTCACTAAATGTAAGCAGCTAGGTAAGATGAAGTGTGCCGTCTGAGTGCCGTAAATCGTTTCGTCCTGGAAGCGACCTGGGGCGGACCCGGAGACAGTTTCCTAAAGGTATGGATATACACTATATAGAAATAGCTAATCTTCACACCGATGGTCTCATTTGCTGTTGTAGGTCAGGCACAGACATCAGCAGAAACAAGAGACTTTTACATATCCAGTTAAAAGTTCCTTGTAGCGGCTTTAATGTTAAAAGGTAATGATATGATGATGTAGGTATGGTGCCATAAGACTGCTTGATAGTGAAACTTTGTACAGTTCAAAACTGGACATTGTGAGGTATAAATGCCATTTCTGCTGTTGCTCCAATGTCAAGTTTTCTATTGTGGTTGTGTGACCACTAGCAAGTTCATATGTCTTTAGAGGAAACATGACGTGTACAACAAATGCTGACTGAACAGTAACATAAATGTATTTTTTGACAGTAAAGGAGTTTATTAACTGGAAATCAGCTGATGGAAACACATCTCAAGGGTCTCAGAACATCACAAGTTTTCAAAATTTAGCGTGTTTGCAACAGTTGTAGCAAAAAAAAATCTAAAAGTGCTGCAGTTTATGGTTAACATGATCCTTATTCTGTGTGTGTGTTGGGAAGGACTTTCAGGAGTCCAGCATGGGGTTAATGCATCTGTCTTTCATTAGGTTAACCCCCCCCCCCCACCCCGAAACACACACACACACACACACACACACACACACACACACACACACACACACACACACCTCCTCTGTCTATCTATCTGTGTCTCTCTTTCTTCAGCCCATCCTCCTACACTGTTTAGACGGTAAAGTAGGACAGACAGCAGGAAGAGGTGAGTGGGAGGTCACTATGTGAGAGTGTCACATCTAATTGGTAGAAGGTGATGAGGGTAGGACAGGAGAGAAAGAGAAGGAAGCAAAAAAGGCACATGGAGAGGCAGAAAGGAGAGGAGGTGAACAAGGTAGGGAGGAAGAAGAGAGGAGTGTGAATAAAGAGGTGGAGAGGAGAGAAAAAGGGTAAAACATGGAAATTTAATTCACTAAACACGAGATGAGAAAATGGGAAGGAGAAGAACAAAGACAGGAGGAAGAAAAGGGGAAGGAGGGGGAAGAAGGGGAGAGACAGAAGGCCAACAGTGAGGGCAGAGTGGCGTTAATCTTGGTTGACAGAAATTTCCGCAAGTCTGGCAGGGGGAGGTCAAAGGTAACAAGATGGCTACAAACACACACATTCTATCAACGCTCTACCTAACTTTCCTGTATATGGCCATGTGTCTACTCACTCTTCCACCATGTTACTGCTGTGTGCATAACTTTACACACATTTACTTTGTGTCTATACACATACTGTGTGTACAACACATGAATGCATCATCAAAGCTGATTATTCTTTTTAGCATCAAACTGTGACTTCCATTCTCCAGGCTTTGGGCCCTATTTTCCTGACAGCACATAGCCAGCAGAGCACAAATTCAATAGCAGTGTAGCAGTGCAGTCTGTAGTGTTTGGTAATTTCCTGGCTCCAAACAAACCCACTTTTACTGAGGTGGGTGGAGTGGTGCAGCAGAGGCTCTGTTTAATCAGAAGGGATGGATGGCACAATGCTAATTTGGTGCTCGTTTTAACATAAAATTGCAATTGCATTTCCACTTGCTTGGACCGCCTGTTATCACAAATGTAATTTTAGTGGCTTTAGATGGCAGAGGTGAGGGACAGCAGACCTCTCAAAAATAATAAAATAACAACCTTTCATGTATATTGAGTTTTTCTCTTCCTGTTGGCCACACAGTTTTTCATTTACTAAAAAACATGAATTTTAATGTGGTTAAAGGCAGAGTCTGTAACAGGCAGATTAATGGCTGAGTCTTATTAATAATGTCATGCAGCGGTAACTTGATTCATTATTTCCTGACATGGTAACAGGATTTGTCAGAATCTAACAGGAAAGGAGGTTCAGTGTTTTCTACAAATGATAAGCTGTTAGACGCAGATTCCAAATACCCTCACTCTGACGAGAGATGTCAGAGTGAGGGGGCTGCCTTGGTCAGGTGCCCCAAGCGGTTGGGGGGTTTGGTGCCTTGCTCAAGGGCACCTCGGCAGTGCCCAGGAGGTGAACTGGCACCTCGGCAGTGCCCAGGAGGTGAACTGGCACCTCTCCAGCCACCAGTCCACGCTCCATATTTGGTCCGGACGGGGACTTGAACAGGCGACCCTCCGGTTCCCAACCCAAGTCCCCATGGACTGAGTTACTGCCACCCCTACTATAAGAAAAAGTCCAAATTCCACATGCAGTCACATCTGCAAATATTTTCAGAAGTGGCACTGCACACAAAGGAATACACAGATATTTAGCATATACTTTCTAATCACTTAACAAAATACCCGATAAAATAGGTAGATAGTTACAGGCGCGTTGCAGACGCAGGGGATGTGGGTGATGTAACACCCACACTTTGGCCAAAAGCATACGAGATGAAACGAAACTTGAGTGGCCAAATTATCTGAGAGAAACACGAGTGAAAATGAGTAGGATCACACCCCATATACAGAAAGACTAAGCGCATAGGTCAAACTAGGTTGACTGACAGATCATTGAGCCTATCAGAGCAAATCCCTGGTTCACATCGGTGAGGAGGGGAATCTCAAAAACAATCAGGCTCCACGTTTCTGCCGCCAGCTGCTTACGGCTTACAGCACCTACTCATCTTGGGAAGCATTCATCATTCGGGTGGATTAGGATGCCGTGACTCCAGGTAGTAAATGTTAATATCCACATCACACAAAAGTAGTGAAGTAAAATTTGCTGTCACAGTGATCCATCTATCAAATAGGTAACCTGTCCACCTTAGCCCAGCGTGCAAATTCCATACGCAGCCAGTAGCGAATGACCAGTTCGCTATGCAGCCTACATTGTCATGTCTCTCTCTAGCCAACACGGAGATGCTGATGCACGCTTTTATTTCCAGTCGTATTGATTACTGCAATGCCCTGCTTTCTGGTCTTCCCAAAAATAGTATCTCACACCTCCAATTACTCCAGAATTCAGCTGCACGTGTGCTGACGAAGACCAGAAAGTGGGCTCACATTACACTGGTTTTAGAATCACTACATTGGCTCCCCGTGTGTTTTGGGATTGATTTTTAGGTCCTTTTAACTGTTTTTAAATGTCTTAATGGTCTTGCCCCTTCTTATCTTTCTGACCTACTTTTATCTTATGAACCCTCGCGGACCCTGAGGTCCTCACGCATCTGCCTTTTAGTCATTCCAAAAGTTAATACAAAAACCCACGGTGAGGCAGCTTTCCAGCATTATGCCCCACGTTTATGGAACAGCCTGCCGGAGAATGTGAGGGCCGCAGAGAATGTTGAAATTTTTAATAACAGGCTCAAGACCCACCTTTTTAATCTGGCTTTTAACTAATGTCTTCCTAATTTTACTAATGTAGTATTACTTTTAGTCTATTAGATAACTTAGATACTATTTATTATTGTTTAGTTACTATTTATTATTGCTTAGATTGGCTACTGTTTATTATTGTATTTACTTTTAGCATGCTCTACTTTTATCTACTGTATATGTTTTAATTTATTTAATAACTAATTTATCTTATGTTACATCTTAATATTTTATAGGCTATCATTTATCATAGTTTAGTTCTTAACTCCAGTGTTTCCTCAGCGGGAGCCATCTGCACTTGGGGGCAGCCGCTGGTTCTGGCTATGCCGCCATATTAAAGATATCTTTTTATTACTTAGAACAAATGAGGTATTAGTTGGTTTTATCTTCAGATTTTGTTAAAGAGTAACTAAACCCTAAAACCATTTTTTTCAGCTGATTATCATTGTTTCTGGTTGTATAGTAGTGTTACTGACTCATCCTGCTCAAAATCTTGACAGTTTAGTGCAAACTGTTGAAAATCTACATTTTATTTTAAAA
>NC_065526.1:38332421-38337421 GCF_006386435.1 Epinephelus moara
ATATTTTATTGATCGCCTGGCCTCCGATGACCAGAAAAACGGCAATTACAGGTCTCTGATTGAGGGTCAAAATTACCTGAGCTCCAGATGGGTCGGGTAAATTTTACACCGCCTTTTAGACGACCATCACATCATACTGAAGGCGATCAATATTGATCAATATTGATCGCCTTCAATATGATGTGATGGTCACGTAGCCTGTCCATAATGATTAAATGTCACGCTGCTAGCTTGCTAACGTCAGCACACGTAACGTATGATAACATTATATTCAACAGTGTTTAATGATACAGTCTATTATCTCCCTATTACTCTAATCTTTCCTGCTTATCGCTCAAACAAATGATTAATTTTTATATTAATATCGGTACTCATTTAAAGCTATAGTGCGTAACTTCTGTCGCCTCCCAGCGGATAATGCGTTATTACAACTAATGAACCGGCGGCACTTCCATGTACACAGAGTAACACTCGCCAGTCGCCACACACCGTACACAGAGTAACACTTGCCTTTGTGGTAGGATCCACTTCTGAATCGTGTCTCAGCCGCTTCTCCGCCATGTTGCTTTCTCTTTCTACCTGCGCTCTACCTCTATATGACACTCTCCACTACTCCTCCCCCTCCCTTCTTGTTGTGAGGAAGCATTTCCTGTGCGCCAGCGCGGGAATGTCGCCGGTCGACATGCATACTAAAAATGATATATATTGAAAAATACCGCGAGATGTTAGAGGAGCCAATCGGCTTAATCAGCATTGTGTCATCTCCTCTAGTAGTGGCTTGGGTGAAACGGACATTTACAGACCTGTAGAAGTTATGCACTATAGCTTTAAGATACCTTCATCAGTTACCAGAGGCCACTGTCTAACATCATCAATCCAGCTATTCATGATACTATCATTGTAGACAGTAAATCCACAATGACAGCATAATTAATTGATGACTGACACATGTCACCGCAGCAATGGCGCCGCCGCAAGATGGTGGCATACACAAATTGCTCACCGAATTCGTCTATAGCCTCGCGCATAATAGGTTATGATCATAATTCAGCTAATGCATGCTAACTATGTTAACAATAGCTTGGAAATGTCTAAGAACATTCTTTTGCTAACATTGGATATCAAACAAAAGCCAGAGACAACATCCTGGTTGTTAAGTTGCTTTGAGCTTTAAGTTCACCACTTCAGAAAAAGGCAGAAGAACGTTATTTCAGAGCCTGACCAGGCAAAGCCTCTCTTCTTCCTGGCAGCTCACTCATACTCCCCCTGGGTCTGGATCAGTAACAGCATGTAGCAGCATATCCCCAAATATCCCCAAAAGTACACTGCACACTGACTGACTAAAAAAAAAAAAAAACAATAACCTGTCTGCTTGACTTGAAGAATCTCAGTTGACTGGGGGGGGTCTCCGACTGATGATTCAAATCTTGGACTTCCAGAAGACAGCCCAAGTGGCCTCATTACACAGCCGAGTCTACCATTACACTCATACACTAAGCATAAGCTCAACATGAATTCAGCACAAAATGTCAACACAAAAAAATAAGATATGGTGATATATATATTATGTAGCATGATGTATATTTGTATTTTGGGACTTCACTGTGTTTAATTTCACAGTCACCTCAGCCACACACCTCCTGGTCCATTCCTGCTGCATATTGTGTGCACATTCCAAGTGCACATTTGTGTCAAATTTAAAGAAATTCCATAAAAACTTGAGATATCACATTCACGAGAGTGAGACAGACAAGGTCACAGTGACTTTGACCTTTGACCACCAAAAAATAATCAGTTCATCATTGAGTCCAAGTGGACGTTTGTGCCAAGTTTGAAAAAAATGTCTTCAAACTGTTCTTGAGATATAGTGTTCAGGTTTGACCTTTGACCCTTGACCACCAAAATCTAATCAGTTGTTGAGTCCAAGTGAATGTTTGTGCCAAATTTGAAGAGTTCCCTTGCAGTGTTCTTGAGATATCGCATTAAGAAGATTGAGACAGACAAGGTCACAGTGACCTTGACCTTGGAGCTATGACCTTCAAAAACTGATCAATTTACCGTTGAGTCTAAGTGGACATTTGTGCCAAATGTGAAAAAATTCTTGAGGCGTTATTGAGATATCGCTTTCATTAGGATGGTACGTATGGACACACGGACAACTCGGAAACATAATGCCTCCGGCCACAGCTATCGCTGGTGTGGAGGCATAAAAACAAAATATTAAGAAAGACAAGCAACATGGTAACATCTCCCTCTATACATGTATGTATGCAAGAATATGTTTTTTTGAAACACTACCTCTGTATGAGACAGTGTCTCTCCTGACTCCTCACTCCTCCCCCACAGCTCCTGGAACAAGACGACCAACTGGACCACTCCCCCCACCACTGAAACACATCCTCCTGTGAGAAAACATACAACAGTCAGAAAAAACAACCCAATGTAGCATGTCATTTCCATTAGGGAGAGGCATGACATATCAAACTGCAGTTTGGGAGTTGGAGTAAGGCAGAATGATCAAACTCATGCTGAAAATTTAATATTAACCAGCCTTCATGAGTCAGACAAGAGAATGCTCTGAGGTGTAGCTGGTGTGTGTTGATGTCTGTCCATGTTGTAAACTATCTATAACCTAAACCTAAACAGAGAATTTGATTGGTGGTCATATGCCACCTAGCAAGAAACTCTACAGACACGTCTGTCTGTTTGTCCTTTGACACAGGCTTAAAATAGCCTTACCTCCAAAGATGAAGAGTCGTACATATTACAGTCAGACGCAAATTACATTTACATTACACATTTCAAAAGCGGGCCAGCTAAACAAATGAATAAGAGTGTGAGCATGATCACAGTACCTTGTTGCTTGTCTGTTTGACATTCTGACTTCCAGAGGTGTGTGATTGTAGATGGATGTTATGCTGCTCCACCCTCCCTTCACTTCTGTCCTGGCAGACATACAGCACATACACAGACACATACACATGAAGAGGGAATGTATTTACTCTGTGACCCTACATGTATTAGGGTGGAGGGATGTACTGATATCTAAATATCAGCCCGTATATGCTATACTATATATGGACCTAATCATCATAAAATGGTGGCATTGTGTATTTCTGCAAACCATTGGTATGTTACATTTTCCTGTCATTATGTAGCGGATACTATGAAACTTTACATTTCAACAATGCTGTGTATGAGTGTGTGTATAGGTTTAGGCACATAAAAACACTTGGTCATGGGTGGGGAAAGATCATGTTATGGCTTAAAATACCCAGTTTGGGGACAGCTATGTCTCTGTAAACTGGAATTACTGCCTCGCAGTTGTATGCCTCCGCGCACCAGTTTGTCTTACAGTTTACTGTAAGTTTACAACCATGTCTGTGAAAACATGGACGCTTCACACCCATTGTCCCCCCTGACATCACAGAAGATCTATACAATCAGCACAGTTTCAAAGTGAACATCCAAGATTAGTGTCACCAATTCAGTATCTGACTGAATGTCTCCCCTTCTGCTCTTGAGATATGATGTTGAGTAATGGCCAGAAAAGTGTTTTTACAGAACATTATGATGTCATGGTGAAGATAGCCTTTGAGCTTTTGGATATAAAATGTCATCACTTCATTTTTTTTTTATCTTATGGCCAAAAACTTATTTTGTGAGGTCACACTGACCTTGACCTTTGAACTTCCACCACAAAATTCAAAATTCTAATCAGTTTATTCTTCAGCCTAAATGGATGTTTGTGTCAAATTTAAAGAAATTCCATGAAGGTGTTGTTGAGATATCATGAAAAAAAATATTTCACATAGATTTGACCTATGACCACCAAAAACGAATGAGTTCATCGCCAAATTGAAGATATTCCCTCGAGCTGTTCTTGAGATATCACTTTCACAAGAATAAGATGGATGTAAGATCACAGTGACCTTGATCTTAGTCTCTTGACCACCAAAATCTAATCAATTCATCCTAGAGTCCAAATCAAACTTTGCGCAAAATTTGAAGAAATTCAGTCTTGAGATATTACGTTTACATGAATGAGACAGACAAGGTCACAGTGACCTTGAAATTTGACCACCAAAAACTAATCAGTTCATTGTTGAGTCTAAGTGGATATTTGTGCCAAATTTGAACAAATTCCCTTGAGGCGTTCTTGAGATATCGTGTTTACAAGGATGGGACAGATGTACACACGGATGGATGGATGGACGGACGAATGAACAGCAGGGGTTAAAGCAAGAAAAAAATTTTGTGCCTGAAATGTGGAGCACAGAAGATTTGTGTGCCTGAAATCTGAAATCTTTTTCGGAGCAGGGGGCTTGGTGTTGCGGTCACAAAATGAAGAAATAGAAATGTATGTGTTGCAAAGGAACGTGTTTATTATCAAAACGAACAAAAAGATTATAGCTTTAGTCGTTACTTTTCAGATTAAACTTTTATAGCATAATGAGTTTATAAATAAAGATTAAACTTTCAGTGGTCACCAGACTTTTTGACTTATAGCTCCTACATCTCTTTTTTGCCTTGGTGCTATTTATTTTTAGATGCTAAATCATAGGCTGTTTGCAAAATTTTATCGCGCTTGATGTGAATTAAACAGGCAGTTACGTCGCAATTTTGCCTCTGGGCAAGCATGTCATCATTGAACTTTAACCCCTGGAACAGACAGACAACTTGAAAACATAATGCCTCCAGCCATCGCCGGCGCAGAGGCATAAAAATTAACAATTTTTTGTGCCTTAACAGCCACTGGAAACACAGCGATAGGTCACAAAAGTAACCTTACCTAACCGTCTACAAGTTTAATATGCTGAACACTACACTTGTGATTAGCTTTCACTGAGGTGAGCAACAACACATTGCACTGAACCTGCACGTGAGGTAAAATATATTATTTCTATCTTGGCTAAGTACAACTGTGCAGAAAAGTAAGGACAGAGTTTGGAGTTTGACAAGAACCACATCTATTTCTTTTCAGAATGCTAAGGAAAATT
>NC_065526.1:38338849-38342491 GCF_006386435.1 Epinephelus moara
AAGAACATTTTATTTACAGGGCTTTCCCTGGAGGGTCGGAGTGGATGAACCCGGTTAAAGAGTACCCGCCCGGACGGGACACTCTAAAACTAAAGCCAGCGCGCCCACAAGGAGGCAGGGATCATTTCATTGGTCAACAGTAAATCTGGCGTTCTATTGGTTGGGGGGTTTTGACAGGGTTGTTACACAAAAAAATCCAAGCGCAGGGCAGAAATCTGAGAGCAGAAATTCCGCGAGCCCACAGAAACAGTTTGAGCGCGAGGAGTCAAGCCGAACCTCGAGCAGGAAATCTGTGCGAGCAACATGGTATCTGAGTGCGAGCACACAGTTTGAGCAGAAACAGAGTAGATCCGCAAGCAGAGGCTATTTGAGTGCGAGGGCAGGGTTTTTGAACGTGAAATAAATAAATAATGCTCTCAAACTGATAGACCACTCTCTTGAATAAAGATAGGGATAAAACTCCATACCAATCCTATTCACTCTATATATGCTATCCTTAGGTAACATCATTAGAAATCACTCTGTAAATTTCCATTGTTATGCGGATGATACACAGCTGTGTTTATCGATGAAGCCAGAAGAAACTGATCAATTAACTAAACTTGCTTAAAATTGCCTTAAAAGACATAACAAACTGGATGATAAATTCATGTTTGATGTTAAATTCAGACAAAACTGAAGTTATTGTTCTTGGCCCCAAACACCTCAGAGACTCTTTATCTGATGACACAGTTTCTCTGGATGGCATTGCTCTGGCCTCTAGCACTACTGTAAGAAACCTCGGAGTAACCTCACGGACTGCATTTTTATACTTTCAACATATTGTACCACAATAGCTGTAATTATAATTATAATATCATTACTTTCATTAATGTTGTTGTAAGCTACTGTCATTATCGTCTGTCCTGCATCTCTCTCTTTCTGTCTCATTGTGTCATGCGGATTACTGTTAATTTATTATGTCTATCTGTTCTGTCTGACAACTATTGCACGTCTGTCCATCATGGAAGAGGGATCCCTTCTCAGTTGCTCTTCCTGAGGTTTCTACCATTTTTTTCCCCCGTTAAAGGGTTTTTTGGGGAGTTTTTCCTTATCCGCTGTGAGGGTCCAAAGGACAGAGGGATGTTGTATGCTGTAAAGCCCTGTGAAGCAAATTGTGATTTGTGATATTGGGCTTTAAAAATAAAATTGATTGATTGATTGAATTGAAACAGACGGTAGTAGTTGCTTGCTGTCATAGTTATGGTAATCAAAGTGTTTCTAGGATGGCAATGGGTCAGATGTAGGGCCGTAACAGTAAATGTATTTGTGTCGAACTGTTCGGTACGCGACTTTCGGTTCGGCACGACCCTGTACCGAATTATTGGGCGCAGGATATTATTTTATCTTATTTTGTTTTATTTTAATTCAGTTTTTGCGAGCCAAACCATTTAAAATATCTAGTTCTCCGACGGACATAATTGAGTGACGGACCGAGTCCGACTGTAAATCTCCGCCTCCACTTTGTGCAGCGCATTCTCACATTTGGAGAACATGACAAGTGAGCCTGACTAACTTGAAGACCCACCCGCAAACCTTTAGTCCTCTGTTTGGGAACACTTTGGTTTCAGGGTAAAATACGAAGATGGAAATAAACAAGTGGACAAGACAAAAGCAGTGTGCTGACACTGCAGAACAGTGGTCGGGTATGTACTTGGAAACACGTCTAACATGCTAACGCATCTAAAGCGACACCACCGGAGTTTGAACGTTACCAGCACAACTAGAAAGAGCAATTTGGTGCAAACTACGATATCGTCGTCGTTTAAAAAGAAAGAGCGTTTCCCTGACGATTCTGATCGCGCTAAAGAAATAACCAACGCCACTGGAGTTTTCATGGCAGCCGATCTATGACCGTACTCCGTCGTTGAAAACAGAGGATTCAAACACATGATGAAGGTGATTGAGCCGCGGTTTAAAATCTCTTCTCGTCCCTACATGAGTGAAGTCATCATACCACGTCTGTATAAACAAGTTAAAGCCACTGTTGTTCATTCAAAAATGTGTAAAATAAAAAGCAAGATTTTATTTTTTAAAAGTTATATATTTCTATTTTCATTCAAACAATGTGAAAAAGCAGGATTTTATATATATTTGTTTCATTGAAAAATTGTGTAAAAAAGAGTAAACTGCTGTGGTGGTACGTTTTAATAAGGTTACCAATAAAGTACAAGATATTTAATAGTTGTCTATTTTTTTCATTACTGTACCGAAAAAAAACGAGCCGTGACTTGTGTACCGAGGTACGTACCGAACCGTGATTTTTGTGTACCGTTACACCCCTAGTCAGATGTCACAAATACACAACTTTATGTTTGATGGGACAACGCATTGCAACAACACCAGTGCATTTTCATGGTTCAGTACACCATAATCAATTTTTACAGTATCTTACTGTAATATGTACAGTAAGATACTATGTACGCGCCTATAGTATGTTACTGTAAATAGCAAAGGAAAGTGGGAAAATACTCTTTTTTTCTCTACTGTAAATCCATTTGACAGTGGATTATAATACTGCAGTTAAAAAACAGTAATAGCACTGTAAATGAAAATACTGTTATGATACTGTAAATGAAAATACTGTAATAATATGTAAATGAAAATACATCAATCCTGCTGTTAATGAAAATACAGTAATGACACTAAGAATTAAAATGTAGAAATAAAATTGTAAAAATTAACAGTAACTACCTGGCATCCAGCTGCCAGTAACTACTTTACAGCAACCTTTTTACAGTGTGACTAAACAAAGGGCTGGAGATTAGCCGTGCAAAGGTTTGTTGGACTGGAAATATTTAAAACACTTCGGTGTACAAAAAGCATGCTTACATTTCTTCCTGAGTAAGGTTTTGGGCTTTGCTATCAAATCAGGATGTGGTGATGTGGTATGGCAATGGAAACTCTTTTATGTTAACCTGTATTGTTACCATATCCCCTCAATGTAATTTCCCTACAGCCTTCTTGTGCTGGAATAAGATACAGTGGTGACTGACACTGCTAAATAGCCTGTCCTGTATGTTTACATTTACAACAGAAATAAACATACAAATAACCATTTATGACCGTGTTTATGAATCAACTATCAAGAACATTCAATATTAATATTCACAGTTCAAACACAAAAATTCAATTCAACTCCGGCGGCAGGATTTTGAAGAGGCTAAAGGTATGGAGTACAGCCAAGCAGATATTGGCATGGCTGATATTATTTAATAATATTAGCGTATCACAGATACAGCTATATTCACATATATGTACAGAAATACTAAATCTAAAATATATTAAAGGTAATTTAGAAATAGTGTCACTGTTAATAGTTTGTCCACCAGGCAGTACTGACAAGTTTATTTTTCAACTGTAAAATGTCCTGCTCAAAGTGTCTGTCACTGTTCTAACCACTAAAGGTCCAGGGTGTAGGATGGAATATAATATAATGAGTATGTTTATTAGAGGCAAAATTCATGACCTCCTGTCCTCAGATAGTACCTATCTAACCTCAAACACAGCTGTAAGACCTAATATATATTTAGATTGCTTCTCCCCAATTTCTCTTCAAGAACTGACCGCAGTGATTTCTTCATCTAAATCATCAACGTGTCT
>NC_065526.1:38344383-38374671 GCF_006386435.1 Epinephelus moara
TGTTAATTTATTATGCTGATCTGTTCTGTACGACATCTATTGCACGTCTGTCCGTCCTGGAAGAGGGATCCCTCCTCAGTTGCTCTTCCTGAGGTTTCTACCGTTTTTTTTCCCCGTTAAAGGGGTTTTTTTGGGGAGTTTTTCCTTATCCGCTGCGAGGGTCATAANCCTGGAAGAGGGATCCCTCCTCAGTTGCTCTTCCTGAGGTTTCTACCGTTTTTTTTCCCCGTTAAAGGGGTTTTTTTGGGGAGTTTTTCCTTATCCGCTGCGAGGGTCATAAGGACAGAGGGATGTCGTATGCTGTAAAGCCCTGTGAGGCAAATTGTGATTTGTGATATTGGGCTTTATAAATAAAATTGAAATTGATTGAGTGTATAATGAACTGAAAATGTGAATTGTTGTGTTCCCCTTACCTTAGAATTAGCCATTGGTATCTACATAGGGAGCGGGTCTTCTTGTTTGGAGATCAGATCACCATGTGGCACCATCATGTTTCTACAGTAGCCCAGAATGGAAACCAAACACTGGCTCCAGATAGGGTCATTTGTGTTTTTGCATCACCCACTGTACTAACAAGCCCAACAGCAATGAGCAACGCCAGAGTTACACTGACATGTAACGTGAAACTACTTAATTCAGCGTTTCTAGCTGTTCTAAACATCTGGTCCCTTTGTTTTGAAGAGGAGGGGACCGCTGTGGATAATTCAGTTTCTGGCAAAAACTACCTAAATGTCTGGATCTTATATTATCGGAGAAAAAAGGTGACCACACATTAGCATGTGTTGGACAAGCCGCCCACACCAACATGACAAACTGCGCTGGAAATACATGGATTTAAAACGTGAAACTACGTTATTCAGTGTGTTTGGTTTGTTTTGTAAAAAGGAAGAGACCTCTGCAGATAACCTCTCTTATGGTAAAAACCTCTTGAACATCTGGATCAGAGAAAGGTGAGCACACTAACTTATGAGAGAAAAGGGGTGAGCACACAACAGTATGTTGTGGGCAAGCCGCCCGTCTCTGAGATGCCAAACAGCGTCAGAGATACACTGATTGGTAACGTGAAACTGCTTTATTCAGTGTTCTTACAGGTGTGAATCACCTGGTCTGTTTGTTTGAGAGAGGAGGAGACCTCTGTGGATAATTCAGCTCCCAGTAAAAACCTTCTGAACAATGAACACTGCAGGAATTCTGGTTGAGAGAGGTTTTAGCTGGTTGCAATCTGCAATTCACCACTGAGCGCCACTAAATCCCCTGAAATCTTAGTCAGAGAATCAGTCAAGTTCCAATATGGAGTCCACTTTGACTGTCCAAGCGCAAGGCCAGGAATACAAATTTGAAAATGTTCCTTAAAATCCATTACTTTTTCTTTATTACAAAGCAAGATTGAGCTGGTTTGCTAAAGTGGCTCTTGGATATTAGATTTGATTTATAAAAAAAAAAAAAAAAAAAAAAAAAAAAAAGCGCACTTACATTTTTCACAAATACGAACACATTTTAATATGCGCATATATATGGTATGTCTGTAATATACCTTGAAAGCTTAGTGCGGTGCACACAGCCATTACAGTACCTGCTAATAAAGTGCTAATAAAGTAAATGGCAGGCAGCATGAGAGGGCCATGGGTGGCATGTCCGATGACATAGCAGGCTATATATTTTCCCAGACTGACAAATAGTTAACCATCTCAGTGATACGCAGTTGCAATTCATCTCTCCATGTCTTGAAAGGAAAACTAATGACTGCTGTTTTAAACTAAGAGATGTTAACACAATAAATCCAAACCTTAAAATAGAAGGCATTACCTCACTGTTGCTATGGTGCATTCCGTTTGTGTGTAATAATGTGCAAAGACTTCTTTGGCATCGTTGGAAGACAATGTCTTTCAATAGTCTGCCAAAAAAAACATTTTAGATGTCATGCCAGTTGTTGTGTGCACTACACAACTTTCCTTTTCTACTGTTGCCATCAATTTGATGTGACTTTATGTGTAGTCAATTTAATCCACACATCTCAGTTTCAAATCCAGAAACCCAGACCTCTTTTAAGTGCACTACACAGTATGTGTTTTTCTTTCATTGGCAAGAATGAATGGACTGAATGATAAACACAGTGCTAACCAGACAAATAAAGGCCATTTTATCAGCTATCTGTGGGGCATTAATGTTCAGTCCATTCATGTGCATAGAAACCAAGCAGTGTTTATGGTTTAGAAGAACTGTGAGTTTTGTTCAGAAAAAGAGTTTGCAAACAATGGTTTACACAGCCTTTGGTAATGCATCTGTTTAGAGTTTCAACCATGAGACCCCAAGGCACCCTGATAGGCTCACTGCTGGCTGTCACCATGTTGTCGTCTTTACTTAATTTAACACTGTGTAAGCCTTTTGGTCAGGCAGAAGATCAATAGGTTAGTTTGTTAGTCACCCTGCTGGTCATTTAGCCCACAGTGAAGAATGTAGCCAAATGGTCAGTGATGTCACGTTCAAACATTAAGGCAGAAATGTTGTTTATCCTGCAATTGCTAGCCAAAAGGTTGAGAAGTTCATGTTCATTTGACAGGCTAAATTACTGAACCACTTATCCTCTGCCACAACAATATAACAAGGAGAGCTATAGTTAAATATTTCCTTTAGGGGATATTAGCAAGGATAAAATAAATAGTGAAGCACTATATGTGAACCAAAGCTGTTACTGCAAATATCATTGGTTGTGATACTGACAAAACTGCTAATTTTTTCTGTGTGGCTGTTCCTCCATCTATACTGCAATAAGCTGTATCTCAATAAGTTAATGCAACTTAGAGACCATATTACCAAAATGTTTAATTTACAAGTGTGCTCAACAAGAGCAGTAGATAAAAATTCTCTGAAAATCAAGTATACTGCTTACACTCCCACAGTTCTGAATGGAGTAACAGGAGCACTGGAGAGACAATCACAAGTACACAAGTCTTTGTAACATAATGTGAAAATTTGAGTTAACAGACAGCACACAAAGAACACTGAAGAGACTGTCCAAAAAGGGGGAGGCATGTCAAATAGTCTTGTAAGTGCTGAGGGAGGACTTACTTTGGCATAGGGGAGGGGCATACAAATCTAAATGTATTTTGTATGTAGGCTATTTTGTGGCAGATTTTTTTAAGAAAACAACACAGCAGGTTTGAAAGGAATGATTTCTTTAAAAATGACACCATTTATCATTGCCAGACACTGTAAAACAGAAATTATTGTTGAATTCTCAAATTTCCTACAGTCCTTGGACACATCATGTGTGACACTCGCTTCTGTCAGAAAAAAACGTAACCAAATCTGGCTTAAAATAGGGATATTTCACCAAATCACTTTACTCTACATCTCAGAAATATGGCCATAAACAAACCACATTTGCACGAGCTAACCGGCATGTGGGACAAGTGTGAAAAACCGAGGCTTTTTTCAACTCCAGGATTTGTCTTAACTTTCAAACATCAGAGGGTAAGCTTTAAAAATCGAATAACTAGGCTAATTTATGATGGAAGGAGGGTCGTGTATTTTGCACTAGTCACTCAGGGAGACTCAAGGGAAAATATTTGTAGCTTCAGGGAGTCAAAATAAAAAAAAAAATAAAGTCACACCCTAGCCAACCCCCTCCTCTGACAAGTAAAGAGCAGTCCCATGGGATCTTAAATAAACCTGTTATTCACATGATTTGCAACCATCTGCCTAAATGATAAAACACTAATATTTGCGTGCATTGCTTGGATGAAGTGGTCAAGTTCAACAAAGCTGCTGTTTTTAGCTACACCATAAACAAACGGACAAGTTGAATTGGGGGAAGCGGTATGACAGTTCAAACATCGAACCCCTCAGGGAAAGTATTTTAACTTAGTCTGGTTCTTAAGATAAACCACACAGTATAACAGGTCACACTCATCTGTTGTGGACAAAGCGCACACCATAAACCATTTATAATTTACATGATGTATGTCATTGTACTGCTGCCCTGTTTGTCGTCTAATGTAAACATGTTAGACAGCTGTTTTCCAAGTCGTTACCGTTAATTCCTTGATGCAACATATGCACCCATGCATCCCACTAATTCAACATAGTATCAACTTTTCTAGGAGGCTCGCCGAAGGGGAACAGTGACATTCCCGCATTTGGAAACAGTTAGCTTACCTTCACAACACAAAACACTATGGTTATATGGGTTCTCGAAGCCCGAACTACTTTAGAGACTGAAATTTAATTCAGACATTATCGCTGAGTCGATTACATCTTAGCCGAACTGAAAATGAGTCCAAGAATTAGGCTAATTTATGGTGAAACTAGACAGTGCCCTTGACGATAAGCAAGACAGAGTCAAAGTGACAGACTTATGTGTAACTACTCTCCACAAGAGCAAACTCCCCAGTCCCCCTTCATAACGTTTAACCATTTTGCAAATGCATACAGCTTTGTGAGATGAACAAACGGCTATTCCGCGAGCTATTTACCTTAACGGACCAGTTGTTCGTTAGCGGGAGAACCGGGAGGTGTAGTAGGAGAAAGGAGCAAACCGGGAGAGCTAAGCCTCCGTTACCGAACATGGTTCATTCATGTCATGGACCGACTACACTTCCCCTCCCCTTACGTCGGCTCCCCTCCTCACTCCTCTCCCTCTGCCCTCCTTCCTCCTCCCATTTCGACCCCCTTTTGATGTAGCTACGCCTTCTGCTCTCGCTCGCGCCCACACCCTACGCACGCGCGTACACACGGACACCATACCCCCACTTCGGTCTCAGTCTTGACATCCACATGATGTTTCAGCTGCAGTTGTTTCGGGATGGTATTTTGAAATTCATACAAGTGTTCTGAACTTAATTTGTACAGTTTTTTAAGTTATATTACAGGCTATAGGACTATAGTAGGCCTACATGATATGGGGTGAATACTAGTAAAGTGGGACACTTCCTGATCATTTGTCAATGTTAATTATAATCCAAATGTCTTAGCTCTTCATACCATACTATTCTAAATAGCTTAAGAGCTCTACTATACTATACAGAAGAAAAAATAAAGAAAGACAGACAGGATGGATGACCCTTCCTCAAACACACAGTGACCAAAACCACATTTTACCCAGCCCCACTGTCAAAGCAGAACACTTTCATTGGCAAAGTGAGATACTTCAAACACAAGACATTTACATTCACCAACCTGGGGTACGTCCCAAGTCTCTTAATTTTATACTGCTAACTCCTAACTCCTTACTTGAACCGGAAGTCGTTCGAGATCCGCCATCTTTATGGTCGTCTCATGTCTCTTATTCCTGCCAGTAAAGAGTTAGCGTTAGGAGTTAGGAGGGATCTGTTAGGTGCGATGAGTAAGGTAACACGAGAGGTTCCTAACAGGAAGTCTTTTTCAGCTTGAGGCCCTGACGTATAAATACCCGCCCCCTACATCTGGCTCATTTGAACGAGATGGCGGAGAAGCAGCGCAAGTGTACCCGTTACATGCATTCTTTGCAATGAAACGCTGTAATTCACATGCCTACGTGACTACAAAGAGTAACGTTAATGATATTTCGTGCAAGACTGTCATGTTGTAATTAAGTTTATTTCATTCACAACCCGTTGCGTTGTTCAGCGGACTGTCGGTGATGTGTGGCTGTTAAATGTGCAGCTGCTCATGTCCAGAACCACACATGTTGATATAACACCACGCGCACACACACACACACAAACACAGACACAAACACACAAACACATTTGCCCATCATTAATTGTCCTGCATGTCATGTGAATGGAATAATGTTTAATAGCTTGTAGGTAATATTAATTATTAATATTAATATTAATTGATATTATTACTTTCATTAACGTTGTTGTAAGCTACTGTCATTACTGTCTGTCCTGCATCTCTCTCTGTCTCTCTCTCTGTCTCTCTTTATGTCTCATTGTGTCATACGGATTACTGTTAATTCATTATGTTGATCTGTTCTGTACGACATCTATTGCACGTCTGTCCGTCATGGAAGAGGGATCCCTCCTCAGCTGCTCTTCCTGAGCTTTCTACCATTTTTTTCCCCCGTTAAAGGGTTTTTTGGGGGGAGTTGTTCCTTATCCGCTGTGAGGGTCCTAAGGTCAGAGGGATGTAGTATGCTGTAAAGCCCTGTGAGGCAAATTGTGATTTGTGATATTGGGCTTTATAAATAAAATTGAACTGATTGAGGTAGACTGACAGGTCTGATATGTCTTATGTGATATATCTTGATCGAGCACTCGGTACTCGACTATGTTCACCTGTACTGTATTTGATCAGGGCTCGATTGCTCGTGTCTGTTGTTGTCGTTGACATGGCTACCAGTAAAGGCTACCGTTATACTTTGAACATCGTCTCCGTGTCCTGGTAATTATACGAGTGTCACAGGAACATATACTCACCCTGCATTCGGGAGTCAAGCTATACTACAACAGTATATCTAGGAAACCACAACATGGTGTCAGAAGACGGAGTTACGGAGTGACTGACGAAGTTCAGAAGAAGCTAACAGGGGATAGCAACAGGCTAGCGCGAATATGGAGCAGTTCAAACCGCCGTCGCCGCTGAATCTAACCGGTAACCTCGCTGAAAACTGGCGCAGATTGGAACAGCGTTTTCGGCTGTATGTAACAGCCTCAGGTGCGTGTGACAAGGAAGAGGAGGTTAAAGTAGCGATCCTTCTTCACACCATCGGCGAGGAGGCACTTGAAATGTACAATACACTCACAGTTACCCCAACTGATAATGATGTGACAATGGAAGACGTTCTCAACACATTCAAAGACTACTGCAGTCCTCTGAAAAATGTTGTATTTGAACGACATCAGTTTTGGTCACATCCGATGACAGGAGGTACATCCGTGGACAGATTCATCACAGAGCTGCGGCAGAAAAGCAAAGACTGTGAGTTTGGCATAAGTGAAAATGATATGCTCAGAGATAAACTCGTATTCAGCATAAATGATTCTCACCTGAATGAGAGACTGTTACGTGAAAATGGCCTAACACTACACAGAGCCATAGAAATATGCAGAGCAACAGAGCTAGCCAAGACACAGATACAGGCAATGCAGGCTACACATGTCATACATGAGGCTCCAGTGGAAGCTATAGAGAAAGCATCAGGACAAAAGAGAGTGGGCGCTTGGAACAAGAGCAGCAAAAAGCATGCAGCGCCAGCGACCAACAACTGTCAAAAATGTGGAAGAAAACATGAGCCACGCCAGTGTCCGGCTTTTGGAGCAGTGTGTCACACATGTGGAAAGAAGAACCATTTTTCCAAGGTATGTCGAGCGGCCAGCCACAACACTGGCAATAATAAAACAAGGACTATGAACTGTATAGAGAGCGAAGTTGATTCTCTGTATACTGGCCAGCTAGGAAGTGATATAGAGGGTGCTGAGGCACAGACAGATGTCAACCCATGGTACACAATGGCCAGCGTCAGAGACATGGACATAAAGTTCAAGCTTGACACAGGAGCCGATGCAAATGTGCTGCCTATGTCCATTTTCCAACAGCTGCCAGGTCCCCTTCAGCTACAGCCAACAAAGACAGTGTTAGTTGCTTTTGGGGGAGCTCACCTGCCTCCAGAAGGTGCTGTGTTTCTGGAATGCAAGACAGCCAAGCATACAGCAACTCTGCGGTTCCATGTGACTAGTCGGACTGATACGTCGATCCTGGGCGGAACAGCATGTGTGGATTTACACCTGGTTAAAAGGGTGGAGGCGCTCACAACACTGCCAAAGCCACCAAAACCTCCAGCCACCAAAGAGGAGTTGGTTGAAAGATATGCAGAGGTCTTCACAGGGCTGGGTGAGTTTCCCGGGGTACACCACATACATGTTGACCCAGATGTTGTGCCTGTGATACATGGCTGCAGGAACGTTCCCCTCTCAATTATGGACAAACTAAAAGACACACTACATGACCTAGTGAGAAGGGAGGTCATAAAGGCTGTCACAGAACCGACAGAATGGGTGAACAGTCTTGTTGCCACAACGAAAAAGAATGGTTCACTGAGGGTGTGTTTGGACCCTTGTGACCTGAATAAGGCCGTTAAACGCCAGCACTATTCTATTCCCACCCCCGAGGATGTGCGCAGTAAATTATCAGGAAAATCCATCTTCACCATCCTTGATGAGAAAGACGGATACTGGCAGATTAAACTGGACGAGCCATCTTCAAAGCGGTGCACCTTCAACACACCATGGGGCCGGTTCCGCTTCCTCAGGCTCCCCTTCGGGATAAAATCTGCAAGTGAAGTGTTCCAACAAAAGAACTGTGAAACCTTTGGTGACATACAGGGTGTGCATATCATCGCAGACGACATGATCATTGCAGCGTCATCAGACCAAGAGCATGACGAAATCCTGCACAAGGTAATGGAGAGAGCAAAGACAGCAAATGTGAAGTTTAACAGAGAAAAGATCCAGTTCAAAGTCAACACAGTAAAATACATGGGGTACATCATCACAGCAGGAGGACAGAGAGCTGATGAAGCAAAAGTGAAAGCAATAGTCGACATGCCACCCCCAGAGGACAAACAAGGCCTGCACCGCCTGTTGGGAATGACAAAGTTCTTAGCACAGTACATCCCGAATGAAGCCTCGTTGACAGCGCCTCTCAGACAGCTGCTCAAGAAAGATGCTGCGTGGCAGTGGAATCCACACCACAGTGCAGCACTGGACAAACTAAAAACTGCCCTCGCACAAGCACCGGTATTGACGTTCTATGACCACAAGAAACCACTGACACTGCAGGCAGACTCCTCTAAAGACGGGCTTGGAGCATGTCTACTCCAGGAAGGTCACCCCATATGCTATGCATCACTCTCACTGAGACTGAACGGAGATATGCTCAGATAGAGAAGGAGCTGCTCGCCATAGTCTTCGCAGCCAAAAGATTTCATCAGTACGTCTATGGCAGGGCAGTGACTGTGCAGACAGACCACAAGCCTCTAGAGATAATTGTACAGAAACCGCTATGCAAGGCACCAGCATGGCTGCAAGGTATGCTGCTACAACTGCAGAGGTATGACCTGAACATCACATACACACCTGGCAAGCACATGTATGTTGCTGACATGCTGTCACGTGCAACAGTGGAAAGGAAGGGAGAAGATGAGAACCCCTGTGAAGAAAGAGTTGTGTACGCTGTGGAAGCCACAGATGCACTGAGTGAGGAGACGCTTGCCAAACTGAGAGAGGCAACTACGGCAGACTGTGTGTTGCAAGCTGTGTGTTAAAAAAAAAAACATGACAGGATGGCCATCTAAAAGACGAAGCATGGACAGAAATCTACACAGCTACTGGCCAATGCAACACAACATTAGCCTTCAAAATGGTATTGTGATGGTCGGAGACAAAATTATCATACCACAGAGCTTCAGAAAAATCATCTTGGAGAAGCTACATCTAGCTCACCAAGGAGTTCAACGCACAAAAGCCAAAGCAAGAAAAGTCCTCTACTGGCCTGGAATGTCATGTGATATTGAGGTGATGGTGGAGAAGTGTGCCCAGTGCCAGCAGCTGCAGCCACAGCAGCAGAAAGAACCCCCAATCACACATGAGGTTCCAGAGATACCATGGATGAAGGTCGGAGCAGACATCTTCGAGCTGAGAGGACAGTCATATCTTTTACTGGTGGACTACTTGTCAAAGTATCCAGAAGTGTTGAACCTGTCTGATAAGACAGCCCACACGGTAATCAAAAAAATGAAGACTGTCTTTGCCAGGCATGGTATCCCCAAAGAGGTGGTGTGTGACCACGTCCCATTTGCCAGTTATGAGATGAAGTTGTTCGCTACATCATGGGAATTTAAGCTCACACACTCCAGCCCAGGATATCCACAATCGAATGGGCTCACCGAGAGAACCATAAAGACTGTCAAACATGCCATGATGAAAGCACTGGAAACTGGCACAGATCTGCATCTTGTCCTGCTGTCACTAAGAAACACACCAGCGACAGGCCTGCACATGTCACCTGCACAAATGTTGATGGGAAGAGTCCTGCGGAGCACACTCCCATGTTCCACCCTTGTGCTGCAGCAGTCAACTCCACAGCATGTGCACAGCAAACTACAGGATCTGCAGGCACGCCAGCAGCGCTACTACAACCAAGACGCCAAGCCGTTACCAGCACTGCACCCAGGTACCACCGTGCACATGCAGACACGGCGTGGATGGGAACCTGCTGTAGTGATACATCAAAGAGACGAGCCGCGTTCCTACACTGTGCAGACACCTACCGGAAAGACTTTCAGGAGGAATAGGCGTCATCTAAGGAAGATACACCCAAGTCTGTACAGAGACACTAACCCTGATGAACTGTCAGAGGAGATGCGTCCTCAGACACCCAGGTCAGCTGACCCGCCACCACAAGATCTTCCAGCGGAGAGTACTGATCGCTCTCACACACACACTGCACCAGGAATGGTAGGGCAGTCAGGCACCCTGCCAGAGGGGGATGTGATATATCTTGATCGAGCACTCGGTACTCGACTATGTTCACCTGTACTGTATTTGATCAGGGCTCGATTGCTCGTGTCTGTTGTTGTCGTTGACATGGCTACCAGTAAAGGCTACCGTTATACTTTGAACATCGTCTCCGTGTCCTGGTAATTATACGAGTGTCACAGGAACATATACTCACCCTGCATTCGGGAGTCAAGTTATACTACAACAGTATATTTAGGAAACCACAACATCTTATTCACTCAGCAGCTGACTTGTTGAACGAGTGGATTTAATAATAGTGATAATAATGATGATAATAATAATAAATAATGATGCTCATCACAGTGACAGTGGCAGGGCTACAGATCATTCTTTAATTGCGACAAACTTCGGCAAATGACTCAATAACAATGGTAATACATGCAAAAGTGTGTGACCAAAGTCATGACGGCGGGGGATGGGGGTTACGGCTTTGATCAGCGAATATAATGTGACTTGGGATGTACACCAAAAGCTGGCTCCGTTATGCAGCAGATCCAGCTGTCGCGCCGTCATCATAAAAGGACGTCGCTTTACGTGATGCTTCAGAGTAAGGCCGTCTCATGTCTCTTAATCAGCAATCCTCGCTCCTCACTCCTAACTCCTGACTCTTTGCATGTTTTCCTAAGTGGGAGGGACTAAACAGTTAGGTAAGGTGGCTAGGTTAGGTGGTTAGCAGTAATTTTAAGGGACTTGGGACGCATCCCTGGTCTCACTCCAAAGCCGTCAAAATCTGGTGCTTGGTCAGTGACTTCTCACGTTGGACACAGACGAACTAGGCCGACCATAAGATTGTAAAGCCAAACCCTGCTCTTTTTTCCTAAACCCTACCACGTGTGTGTGTTGGCTAAACGTAACCACATGTGTTTATTACTGAAGGGAAAAAAATGTGTGTTTATTTTGAAAGACACTGTATGCAAACTTTACATTTCCTGTGAAAACATAAGTGTATTTTGAATACTGACAATCATGTAACAGGCTGAAGTTGACACTGCATCCCAGAACGGATGGTTACAGGAGGTAACCATGGTTCTATGAATTGTCACAAACTGGCTCAGTGTATGTGACAAGAAGGGAGTCCACACAAAAGATTTACTTAAAACAAGCCAAATTTATTAAACTAAAATTAACTTAAGTAATCAATAGAGTGTGTAGGTCAGCAAAGTCAATCATGAAAGCCATGCATGGGTGAGTGTCAGGTGTGTTGTGGAGGTGTTGAAGGTGAAGGTTGAAGGGTTAAATTTGACCTGCTTTCATGCAACTGACTTGAGGCTAAGTTCAGCCAGGATAAACAAAATATCCCGGCTTAATCCCTTATCTTGGTTTTGTGCAATATCCCTCAGGTCACACTTACTAGCTAATTGATCTCAAACCTAGTCTTCGGACAGATACTGGTGGTGGGAACTTATGCACTGGTTCCGCCGGAACCCAAAAGGCAACCAGAAACTGGCAGTGTGTAGGTCAGCAAAGTCAGTCATGAAAGCCATGCATGGGTGAGTGTCAGGTGTGCTTTGGAGGTGTTGAAGGTGCAAACCAAAACCAATGATGCTCAGTGAATGTCTGCTGAAAGGAAGGGAGACACCAAGTGAACAGATTAGGCAGCTTTTATAGTTTGGAAGCCCAGGTGAGCCTAATCAAGGTAACGACCCTCCCATGTCAGCCGACTGCCTGATGAGGCTGGCTGAAACATTCTCAAAGACAGTGGGAGGGGCGTCACAGAATGAAGGTCAACACACCACCGTATGGGTCACTCTCTCCGAGGGTGTGCTGTTTCAGGAGATAATTAGTAAATTAACACCTCCGCCCTTTGGGCGCAATCAGAGCTTACTAATACAGCTGTGCGATCACCCGCCCAGTCTCTTTTCTCCGGTAGAGGCCAAACCAGCCTACTGAATGACAATGCAAGCTGATGTGTTGACCTTCATTCATAGAACCACGGTTACCTTCTGTAACCATCCGTTTTTTTTCTAATCAGGTCAACACGCCACTGTATGGGTCAACTGAATAGCAAATAAGGTCAGGCAGGAGGTGTAATGAGGCTGAAAACACTCAGGACTACAGTTCACTGATCAGAACACACTTTTTTTTTATTGAAGAAAAATAAAGCCTCGGGCAGCCAAGACCGATGAAGGTCACCTGCTGCAACAAGAAAACACCGTCCACCTTTTCTGTTCCCCTTTTTATGAACAGAATAAGGCCCATAACAAACACAACCACCAGGTGAACACCAACCCTGAAGCCATGACCCAGCATGGCAGGGACCACACACCTCAGAGGCTATTGATGAGCCAACATTTAGCCTGTAGAACCTTGCAAAGGTCCCAGAAGAGGCCCAACCGGCTGCCGCACAAAGGGAGCCCCCTTGAAGAGCGCCCAAGAGGTGGCCATCCCTGTGGTGGAGTGGGCCACCACCCCCCCAGGGGGAGGGACTCCAGCACTGTCATAGGCCAGAGCTATGGCCTGGACAACCCCGCGGGCCAACCGCTGCTTGGACAGAGCGTGGCCCAGCCTGGCTCCCCCATAGCAGACAAAGAGCCGGTCAGTCTGTCTAACTGGGGCTGTACGGGCGATGTGCACCCTCAGGGACCGAACTGGACAGAGCAAGTGTAACTGAGCTGCCTCCACCAAGTCATGTGGTGGAATATGAAAGGGCTCCAGAACCAAGGGCCGCACCACAAAAGATCGAGGGAGCACCTTAGCTAAGAAGGCTGGATTTGGCAGGAGAGAGATGGCAGAGCCCACCTCACCCAACATCAGACAGGATGGATGCACAGACAGGGCATGCAGTTCAGAGACCGCTTCACTGAAGACATGGCAAGAAGAAAAGCCATTTTGAGGGAAAGAAGCTCCAGCCTCAAACTGGACAAAGGCTCAAAAGGAGACTCCGACAGAGCCTGCAACACCAACTGCAAATCCCATGACAGGACCATGGGAGACTGTCATGGCCGGATACACCTAGCCCCCTTCAAAAACTGGCCAAGAAGGGGCTGCGAGCCCATCGTCCCACCCTCAATAGGGATGTGACGGTCAGATATGGCCGCCACATAGCCCCTCAAGGTGGATTCAGTCAGCCCTCTCTCCAACAGCGACTGCAAAAACAAGAGGACCCCTTGTGTCCCACAAGAGACCGGGTTCCAGCCTTTCTCTGCACACCACTGGCAAAACCTTTTCCATCTGCCGGCATAAAGAACCCTGATAGAGGGAGCTCTAGCTGCCTGCAGGGTAGCCATAATGGTAGGACTCAAGCTGCAGGGCGGCTCCCCTCCAAGGGCCAGACATGCAGCCTATAAATCCCCGGATTCTGGTGCCAGAGCTGTCCTTGAGCCTGCGACAACATGTCCGGTCTGACTGGCGTTCCTGCCAACAGCCTCTGCAAGGTCACCATCCACGGCTGATTTGGCCAGTCTGGGGCCACAAGGAGAACCCTGACCTCCATCATCTCCATCTTGGCCAGTACAGTCGTATGACTGGAAAGGGGGGAACACATACAATAGGCCCTGGGGCCACCGGCCCGCCAGACCGCCTACCCCCAAGCGTCCCCGCCGGACCTGCTATGGAGTACCACAGCGGGCAATGGGTGGTCTCCTGTGAGGCAAAGAGGTCTACCTGGGCCTCTCCGAACCGAGCCCAAATGGCGTCCACAATCTACGGGTGAAGCCGCCACTCCCCTGGCCGGGGGCCGCCCCTGGACAGGAAATCTGCCACTACATTCACTAGCCATCTGCTCACTAGTAGATGGCTTTCAGGGACACACCTCGAGCACGAGCCCAGGATTTTGTGGGCCAAGTCGTGCAGGGACCACGACCGCAGACCCCCTTAGTGGTTGATGTAAGCAACCACGGTTGAATTGTCGGTCCGGACCAACACATGCTTCCCCTGCACTACTGGAAGGAAATACACCAAGGCCCGAAACACTGCCTCCAGTTCGGGCAAGTTGATGTGAGTCCCTCTCCAAAAGGGACCCCACCGGCCCCGGGCCGGGTGGTTCTCCCATAGGGCCCCCTAGCCTGCCTCTGAGGCGTCTGTAGTTATGGTCACCCTTGAGCACACTGGGCCCAGTGGAACTCCTTCCCTGAGGCCCAGGGCAGTGGTCCACCATGCAACTGCTGGAAGACAAATCGATGACACCGGGATAGTCCTCAGGCCATCCTCGTGGGGGCTCACCTTGTGCCTGGCAAGCCAATGCTGCAGAGGCTGCATGTGAAGCAACCCTAGGGGCACCACCTGGGATGCTGCTGCCATGAGGCCCAACAGCCTCCAGCCACACTTCACTATGATGTGCTTGCCTACAGTTAACTGTGACAAACTGTCCATCATCACTGCTGTCCTTTTCAAGGTCAGGACAGCTCTCATTAAAGTCGAATCCAGAACCAAACCTAAATATTCTACCCGCCGTGATGGAACAAGGCAACTCTTCTCCCTGTTCAAAGCCAGCCCCAGGTTCTTGAGGTGGCTCAACACCTTCACAGTGTCAAGCCAGGCCTGTTGTTCTGCTGGGGAGCAAACCAACCAATCGTCCAGGTAATTTAAGATATAAATGTCCTGGCGATGGAGAGGGGCCAGCGCTGCCTCCATGCACTTTGTGAAGGTGCGAGGGAACAAGGACAGGCTGAACAGGAGGACGGTGCACTCATATGCGTTGCCTTGAAAGAAAAAACGGAGGTACTTCCTGTGGTCTCCGTGTATAGGAATGTGGAAGTACGCATCGCGCAGGTCCACGGTAGTGAACCAGTCCTCACGCCTCATAGATGACAGATGGCGTGATAGACCAAGCATACGGAAGGGCAGGTGTTTCAGGAAGTGGTTGAACCCTTTCAGGTTTAAGATAGGACGGAGGCTGCCGTCCTTCTTTGGAACCAAAAAGTAGGTTGAATAAAACCCTTGGTGCGCCTCGCTGCTGGGGACGGGTGTTATTGCCCCCTTCTGCAGAAGGGCCACGACCTCTACCACAAAGGACTGACAACCTGCCCTGTTGTGTAGGAGAGTAGGAATGATTCCTGAAAACTGCAGTGGTCTGGTTCTGAACTGGAGTCTGTACCCTGACTCCAGTGTATTAAGTACTCAAGGGCATGTAGCCACATCGTAGCTACAATTGTAGCTCGACTTAACTGTGCGTGCAACATATTCTCATTCTGACCTCGTCTGTAGCTCGACTTAACTGTGCGTGCAACATATTCTCATTCTGACCTCGTCTGATGTTGATGTTTAGGACTTGGACTTTCCATGTTGAGATACGACATGCAAGGTACCCTGGGTGTGTTGGTTGCTGAAGTTCTATTTCATATCAGAGGGGTATTCCAGAAAGTGGGTTTAGTGAAAACTCTGAGTATGTTAACCCTGAAATAAGCGAAACTCTGGGTTTTCAGTTCCAGAAAGACAGGTAAGTCAAACTCTGAGTCAATCATCATGGCAACTGACTGTTCTTGGGTATGATTAAGCAATATCACACGAGAGGGAGTGATGTTGTACTGTGATATCGTCACGGCTGTGATTCGGTCGTAGGCACGAGGCCGCAGGCCGAGTGCCGAAGAGATTGGACAGCTGCAGCGGCAGGTGCAGACAATGCAAAATACCCTGCAGGAGCTTATGCATGCTCAGCGTCCTTTAGGGCTGCTTGATGTGACCAAGCCAGCTCCCAAATCCAAAATGATCCGCGCACTCTTCCTTACTGCAAGCAACAAGCAGATCCTGTAGGAAGAAGGCAGATAAATTTGTCCAAATCACACAATATGTCTCAATCTGAAACCAATACTCACGCTCTCCAGGAGGAGAAAAAGAGACTGGGCAGGTGATTGCACAGCTGTATTATTAAGCTCTGATTGCGCCCAAAGGGCGGAGGTGTTAATTTGATAATTATCTCCTAAAACAGCTCACCCTCAGAGAGAGAGTGACCCATATAGTGGCGTGTTGACCTGAGGGGTATTCCAGGTAGGAGGTTCAACAAACTTTGAGTCTACTCCTGAACTCTGAATTGACTTACCCTGAGCTGGGAAACTCTTGAGTATCTGGTTCACGCTACTGAGGTCCCTGACAGTGTCAAGTGAATAAAGTGTAAAAATGGCCAATATGTGTTGTTTTTATGTGTGTATATATATATATATATATATATATATATACATATAAATGAGAGTGAGAGGGGAACCCTAACCCTAACCATGCATAAATGCATTAGCCTACACAGTCATGCTTACTTCAGGAAAAAGAACACCACATATGAAGTCTACTTCATCGGTAAAGCTCAGTGTTGTTGGTGTTTTCTCCAACATGCCCTTAAGACAGGCAAACAGGGTGTCCTGCTGCTCTTCACTGTCGAGGTACACACCTTGTACGAGGGTTTCTGAGGAAACCACTTAGATGGCTTTCCATTAAGCACATCCTGTAAATAAACCAAAGGACAGAAATAATGATGTTATTATGTTGTTATGTATAATATCCTAACAATGGCAGAGGGTGAATCAATTCAGTTATTTAGATGTAAAATGTAATAGTTGTCAAAGTACTGCCAAATGCTGCGCTGCTCCCTGTGACTGTATGATGAAGTCCACAAGTCTTTTTTCATTTTGGGTATGGTCACTGACTACCTGCATGTGAGTGGGAACATCTTCAGTTGGGGCTATCCATTTTGGCACTCTGTAGCCTACACTTGTCCTCTCTAACGTTACTCCTTCTAACCATAGATACTCACTTTTTCTCATCTCATCCTCTCTAGTCCTTCTAACCGTGGGTGGCGCTGTGACGAAAATTGAAGGGTCCTAAAACTGCAGTCCTGAAACTGCAGCCTCCAGTACTGCAGCCTTACCCTACTCTTCAGAACAGCTGATTTGAATTAGTTCAATCAACTCTAAGTAGGTACACCTTGAGTTAAGCGTGTGCACAACCACAATAAAAAGCCATCATCAGTGGAGCCCCAATACCTCGAGTCACCATGGCAACCAGAGAGAAAAAGCGATCAACTTATTTTACACCTGTGGAATTGGAGGCGCTCATGAATGCCTACAGCGAATATGAGCATATATTTCATTAAAAAAAAAATTAACACCACTAAAGCTGCCAAGAAGAGAGAGGTGGCATATGAAATTTAGCAAGCAGAATTGTCTTAGATGGGATGTTGGTGGCTCAGTGGATAGAGCAGGTATCCCATATAGATAGCTTTTTGCCGCAGCGGCCCAGGTTCGACTCCGGCCTGTGGCACCTTGCTGCATGTCACTCCCTTTGTCTCTCTCCCTCTTTCACGCTTAACAGTCCTGTCAATTTAAGGCAAAATGCCCCTTAAAAGAAATATTAAAAAAGAATCCTTGCTAATTTCAGCAGCTATTTTAAGCATATATAGATAGTTGATGACTTATTTGAAATTTGAATCCTTTAAAAACTATCATACCCAAGAACAGTCAGTTGCCATGGTGATTGACTCAGAGTTTGACTTACCTGTCTTTCTGGAACTGAAAACCCAGAGTTTCCCTTATTTCAGGGTTAACATACTCAGAGTTTTCACTAAACCCACTTTCTGGAATACCCCTCTGATATGAAATAGAATGTCAGCAACCAACACACCCAGGGTACCTTGCATCTTGTATCTCAACATGGAAAGTCCAAGTCCTAAACATCAACATCAGACGAGGTCAGAATGAGAATATGTTGCACGCACAGTTAAGTCGAGCTACAATTGTAGCTACGATTGCATCTACAATACAAGCACGGTGGGGGAATCGATTTATTGACCGAATCGATGTGATACCATGATATGCTCCCTTTCAGCATGTAAGTATTGGACGTATTTCTGGTTGACCTATTATGTCACAGACTAAGCAATCGAATGTCGTCCAGGTGTTTTTGATCTTTTTTGAACAGGTTGCCATACCATGCTTTCCTCCCATCCATTTATTTTAAGATATTTAACTCTTTCAGCTGACACAGCATTACCTATGTCTGCTCATCCGTCCAAAATGCATAGCTCTGGTTGTAGATTTCTCCATGTTGTTACCTGGTCCTTCTTCTGTTATGCATTAAATGTTGTTCGACTTTTGGATCAAAGCCCGGGGTGGAAACTGTGGAGCATGCGCAGAGTGCCTAGGCCAGTTTGGGTCTGACTGACTGTATACATGCAGGAGGAATTTGACTCCTTACAACATTATGTGGGTGTGTTAGTCCGACTTTGAGTACTTTGATTCAGTACAATTTCAATCCGACTAACATGTTTACATGTATCTTAAAAGTGTGGTTTTAGTTGGACTAACACAATAAATACAATTTTTTTAAGGTAACGTAAATGTACTGAATGTTATTTAAGTGTAGGTCTGATCAATATACATTAATAACAATACAAACAATAACAATGAACATCACTGTTTTTAAAGGAGGGTGCAGGTACAGCAGACTTAATAATATTATTAATATAAATGTGATTTTTTTTTTTAAATTCTAATTCACGATGACATCCCATATCAAAATAAATATTATTTACAAGCTATCCATCATCTATGAAATTTTTAGAACCTGACATTATTTACCTTAGAACACTGTCATTTTACTTTTGTTTCACTGCAAGGTTGCTGAAAATGTAATGTAAATGTACTGAACGTTATTTAAGTGTAGGTCTGATCAATATACATTAATAACAATACAAACAACAACAACAACAATGAACATCACTGTTTTTAAAGGAGGGGTGCAGGTACAGCAGACTTAATATTATTAATATAAATGTGATTTTTTATTTTTGAATTCTAATTCACGATGACATCCCATATCAAAATAAGTATTATTTACAAGCTATCCATCATCTATGAAATTTTTAGAACCTGACATTATTTACCTTAGAACACTGTCATTTTACTTTTACTCAGGCGGCTTAGCAAAATAATGGGGACGTGCCGGACAAAAGCACCAATTTTTTTCCACATGTTCTTCAACATCATAACTTTCCATTTAGAAGGGGAGCCACTTCATCAAGATGTAAAATCTATAAGTACCAATATCTCAGCTTCCAAGCTACTTAGAAGGTCAACCTTGGTGTCAAAATATACATTTTCTGGGTCAAGGAATGCATTAAAGCTATTAGGAATATCACTAGATGATTGTTTGTGCCAATATTAAATAAATTGGTTTGTTCCTTCACGAAAGACTGGGGCTGAAATGCGCTGGAGATTGTTTCTATGTCTAATATGACCATGCGATTATAAAGGTATTTGACTTTTTAAAGAGATTGCTTTGAAACTTCTTTGTGATGTCTACATGTATCCCTAACCAAAGAGCACCTCCGAGAAATATTTTGAGTCCAGGAATTTCTCCTACCCAAACATCGTTTGAGACAACAATATGCATTTGATGAAGTAAGTAACTTTAGCCTTTCACTTTTAAGTTAGAGATTATTAAGCATAACTAATGTGTGGTGGAGCAATGTACTGTATAAACTACACATAGTTCCCAGACTCAGGATAATGTTAGGCGTACCCTACACATAATAGACCAGATTCAAAAACAGGGATTGAGAGCAGTATTAGTGAGCCTCGATGCAGAGAAGGCTTTTGACTGTGTCAATTTGAGATTTCTATATCAGGTACTGGGGAGACTAGAGATTAAAAAACAAATACAATGTATTCAAAGCCTCTATCAGGAACCTACAGTGAGGGACCCGCCAGAGATGCTGCCTTAGCCCTACCTTGTTTGCAATATTTATTGAACCGTTGGTACAAATGATCAGGCAGAGCAACAATTTAAAAGGAATCCAAATAGGAGAACAGGAACATATTATAGGGCTTTTCGCAGACGATGTTATTGTGACTCTTCAAGACCCGGACAGAACTTTTCCTAAACTGATGTCGATATTAGAGGACTATGGTGAATACTCAGGCTATAAATTAAACATAGCAAAAACATAAATTCTCACATTAAATTATTTTCCAGGCCAAGAAATTAAAGAAAAATACAAAATCAAATGGAATGCTAAAGTGATCAAATATCTGGGTGTGATACTGGCAAAAAATCTCAATAAAACATTAGAAATAAATTATAATCAGATTAATAACAATATAAAGACAGATATCAGGCGGTGGTCAGCTTTCAACATGGATTTTGAGACATGAATTGAGGTAATAAAAATGAATGTATTACCAAGATTGTTATACCTTTTTCAATCCATCCCACAAATGATGCCAGAGGCACAATTTAGACACTGGGACAAACTTATATCTAGATTTATCTGGGCTGGACAGAAACCAAGGGTCAGGTATAAGACACTTCAATTACGAAAAGAGTAGGGCGGGGTGTCCCTGCCCAACCTGAAACAATACTTTTATGCAGCTCAAGGGAGGTTCCTGGTTTGTACATGCTGCCCTCTATATTAGGCAAGATGGAAAGATATAGAGGGCAAGATAGATACTTTACATATTCAAGCAACACTAGGAGACATAGGAAATAAAATGTCTCAACAAAGCAATAATGAAATTATTAAACAAACAATGGATATTTGGAGTAAAATGGTGAAAGAATACAATATGGAAGGGGACATCAAATTATCAATCTGGCCTGCTCTAGATCCCAAATTTAAATCAGGAGTCAGTGATGTTGGTTTCAGACAGTGGTGGGACAAGGGCATTACAGCAGTATGTACACTAACTCACAGTGGATTCTTAAAAAGTTTTGGGGAATTACAAAAGGAATTTGGACTTGAAAACAAAGACTATACACATAGTTCCTCCAGTCCGAAGCAAGCTAGAGTGATGCCACTCACTCTGCACATGCTCAGTTAGACAGTTAGATGTTCAGTTATTGACACAAACTCCCAGAGAAATTTACCAGCAAGTGGTTTTAGGTTAAAAAAAAACAAAACAAAAAAGAAAATCCCAAAAACATTTCTATCAGAAGAATGCTATTTTTGGATGATGACACTGCTGTAAGTCGCTAGCTAGTAAGTAGCTAGCAAGTACAGGTTAATAACTAGGCTACCTAGCTAGCTAGTTTCAGCGGCTGAAGTCACAAAATAGCTAGTCAGTCTAGCTAGGTAGTCTAGTTATTAGCCAGTGCTTGTTTCAAATGAATAATAACTAATCAAATAATATCTTACTAGTTAGGTTGTTACTAAGGTACTAGATAGCTACGGTAGGTGGTTAACTTATATTACATGATAATGATAATCACTTGCATGCTAATAGTCAGTGGAATCATGTGTTTGCTTACAGGTTGCAGCTTGGTACAAAGTGCTCATGCAAGAAGGCACAATGGAAATGCACGGAGCTTTGCTGTTGCAAATGTGATAGATAATTGGATTATACTGTACATGCAAAAAACGTTTTATAGTGTTTAAAAGGGAAGCTAATAAAGTTCAATTGAATTCAAATCATTGATGTCATCCATTCCAGCCGCTTTTGTTGAAAATCATGTGAATACATTCCCAGAATTAATATTTTTATTTGATCTTGGCATGAACAATCATCTAGTGATATTCCTAATGGCTTTAATGCATTCCGTGACCCAGAAAATGTATATTTTGTCACCAAAATTGACCTTCTAAGTAGCTTGGAAGATGAGATATTGGCACTTACAGATTTTACAAGGCGGCCGCCGCCTTCCACCGTTGTGATGAAGCGGCTCCCCTTCTAAATTGAGAGCTATGGTGATGGAGAACACATAAAAAAAAATTGGTGCTTTTGTCCGGCCCGTCCCCATTCTTTTCACACATGTCTTTAAGCCGCCTGACTATTTTGTTTCACTGCAAGGTTGCTGTTCCAGAAATGATTTCATAACCACAGAATCAACATATTTTTAATCACATACTTGCTATTGAGCTCAGTGTTGATTTTTAGTAATGAAAGTGCATACATGTAAGGATACATGTAAAAAATAAAGCTTAACTGTCCAACTTCATCTCTTGTCCAACTTTACCAGTATTCATCCTAGCTGTAGGCAAACATTCCTCGAATTAAGAAACTTTGTAAGAGAAAAGAAAGTCATTTAATTTATATATTGAAAATATCTCTATTTGATCTTTAATTTTCAATTGGTCTGACACTGCTCCTTGTGGACAGTGTTTTGTTTTGTGAAGTGTGTAGGGATTTTTATAGGCTAGTGTTGACAGGGGCATTGCACCAAATTCTGGGCCCTATGATAACAGTCTGGGCTCCCCACCTTCCCTCTTCTTGATTCATGTCTCTTACCTTTTGATTTCTTTCCCTTTCCTATCTTTCTTTTCTTTTTTGGGACCCAGATTTCTCTGACCCAGGGAAAGACATAGGCAGTCACTCACTCAGCACCGGCTGTGTTTAGGGATGGGTCCTAGTGCATGGGTGGACTAAACCATTTTGTGCCTTTATAGGGTGAGAGAAACCATTTAGAGAGCTTCCACTATTTTTAGTGGCAACTCATTTTAATTAGTTTTTTGGCCAATTTTAATGTAGTTATGGCACTGAAATTTGCAAACAAAACTGAAATTTTCATTCTAGGCTTTTTGAGCCCCCCACCTGTCCATTGGGGCCCTGAGTAATCAGTTCCACTTGTCCCAACTATGATGCCCCTGAGTGTTGACTTAATGTGTAGGCTAGCTACAGTTATCTCTTTACAAATAGTCTAAACATTTTGCTAGAGGAGTCTCTTACAGGACTCAGTCTTTCAGAGCTTTATTGTCAGTTTCCAAAAATGTTTTTTCTGCATACTTGTATCTAACGAGTTACCAATAATTTTAATCCCACTCAATGCGCCATTGCCCACCCAGTCTCATAGACTTCTTTTATCAGTTTTCATGAACCCAGACATTCTATTATGCTATTAGGTTATACCGCTATCATTTGCACATTTTTGCAGAACCCATGTCTGCATGCAAATGTTTGTACACTGTGGGCCTATATGTCCCTCAGAAATGTCAACTTGTCACCACAAGGCTCCATTTAATCCAGACATTTGATCTTTTATCTGCTCATGGTCCCTATTGCTCTGCTGGTGTGTGGCCAATCACCCTAACACCCTAAAGCTCCTAGAGCTGTGAGCTGTGTTCAAATGGACAGTGTTTTAACACAGGTTGCATTGTGTAGGCTATCAGCAACTGCTAATCTGTACAAGACCCTGCTTTCCACTGAAATATTCTTTTTAACCTTCACTTCCAAAAAGCTTTCATACAACCAGCATCTAAGGCGTTTGACCTGCAGATCACCGCATTAACAGGCTACTTACTGGGTACTTGCATCAGTGGCTAATTTTAATGGGCGATTTCACACTTAAGCTGTTACTTCTCATAGTGGTAAAATGTTGAGTTGGGCCTACATCACACA
This sequence comes from Epinephelus moara, assembly GCF_006386435.1. Taxonomy (NCBI): domain Eukaryota; kingdom Metazoa; phylum Chordata; class Actinopteri; order Perciformes; family Serranidae; genus Epinephelus; species Epinephelus moara. Next base: position 38,368,145 of record NC_065526.1, read on the forward strand.
GGCGATGCTATTGACTGAACATGTCTCCGATCTGTGACTCTGAGGTGGAGATATAAAGAAGAGGAGAGATACAGAGAAGATGCAACATCTAAAACTAAACATCAGCATCTGTCTGCTGTGTTTGTCAATGTCCTCTCCTTTAACATTCATCTATGGCACAGACTGGGAGCATGAATGTTGGTTTTATCCTGTTGCACATCCATCCCTCTTTGATTCGAGACCGCTGTTGGATAAGTTTGCCTCGGGACCCTGGCCCCGCTGTCATAGCGCCTCAATTTCCCAGACTGCATAGCTTCTTTCTTCTACATCCGCCATATTGCCTCCTCATAAACGCGCTGGCTGGATCGGCTCGTACTCACAACTGAAAATGTAAGTACGCTACTGAAATAATCATATTTTGAGCCAGCTAGGAATATATTGTTTAAATGTATGTGTTTGTGCATCAGTGACCGTTCGCATACCAGTTTGAAACTGTTAAAACCTGGAAAATAAGACTGAAAAAGCATATAGCTCCCCTCAGGAGATTGGTGCGTCGGCTCTTTCTCTGTTGTTGTTTTTCCCTCTGTCACAGGGACAAATTACATTCACGACTCCCTCGCAATATTTCAATTATTAGCTTTTAGCTTTTTATCATTCTCCATAATATTTAAATGTACACGAATGAACTGTTTCGCACGCACATGTAGGCTTTGTCATCTAGCAACTACACACGTGCCATATTCAAACCTTATTTCGCCTCTAATGTTAGCGTTATGAAGAATAGCTAGCTTCTCTGGTAGCTAGTTAGCATTAGCCGAGCCCCACAGATTTTACATGAAATCTGTGCGCGGGGTCTGTATATCAATTGCAGCAGTTTAGATCGTGTCAATAAGATGGGCTGAAGCAAATACCAGAGTATAGCTATTCATTGTCTTGTGCTAGCTAGAGAAAAAAAACCCTCTAACATAAAAGGTAACAACGGTAGAGAACATGTGTGTAGTTTGAGTCAGTAGTTATGAGTTAGGATTTTATAATGACTGCGTTAACATTACAGATAATGTATAGGTTGTGGTCAAGACGTCACAAGGTTTATTTCACCGTTGTTGGGTTTATTTTTCTTGATATTGTTAAGCTCATGTGAAAAGAGAGACCAGTTTGCCTTCTTACCACCCCAGTGTGTTTGGTGTGGACCACCACCACTTTCACCTCTTGTCTCTCACATGTAGGCAATATGGCTACACAATCAACATCTAGCTATCAGGGAGAAGATTTAAATATTTGACATTCAGGTTCCTTAGCTTATTTATATGTCTCTTCTAAAGGCTATTAGGTAGTAGAAACGAAGCACACGTAGCCCATCAGGCCCAGTACCCTTTGTCGGTTACTCAAGGCAGACTAAAGATATTTTGGTCATGAATTCAAGCTGTGCATCACCCAAAGGTCTCAGGTGGCTTGATTGTCAATAGAACTGAGTTGTGATATTTGGATTATTACACACAGATTTAAGTCCTAAGTGCCCTCTCTCTGGCACTGTTATTTGGAAAAATCATTTCTCTAGCTCAGCCTAGGTCAATTGGAATCCAATATCCATATTTACTCATGAGGAATAAGAGATAATTAACTGCAGGATTTCACTACAAGGGGGATAATTCTGTAACATCGTTTAAAAAACCTTGAAAATCTACATTTTAATCATAAGATATTTTCTGTTAAATTCACACCTTGAACAGTTCTCTATGTGACAATTCACGTTTTGATGTCTTTCAAATGTTGCTGTTCCTTGGCATTTCATTCCTGAAGAAACTGACTCAAATGCTTTGTAGGAATAAAACACAATAACAGAAATAGATGTGTAATGCAATCCAGTGCAATAGCCATACATTTAACAAGGACCCAGCCAGAAAGGAGAGTAGCCCCATAATAAGTGTTTGTGGCAGCAAGAATACTTCCTTTGGTGATGTAATTTTTCTTTTTATTTTGACAGTTAATAAACAGATATGTTTTTATGAAGGAAAGACAGTTTTAAGAATAATTAAATATTTTAAGCAAGACTTTAATCAAGGTGACTTAAATGTATTAGAAATGCCCAACTCTAAATAAGAAGACATAGATAAGATAAGAAGCAGGCCTGCTGATCATGTACAGGACATAAATGCTAATAAATAGTCATGATACAGAAGAGCAATGTCGAGTATCCATCTCTTAAGTAAGAGCTGCCTGAAGCAGGTGGGTGTAAACCTCTTATGCCTCATTCATTGGTGCTTCTACTACTATAAACAAAAAAATAAGTTATTTCTGTTTTATTAAATAGAAATCACCAGTAGTTCATATAGATTACCCTTATATAGGTTATTGAGATGCAGTTTCTCACAAATGGAAATATAAAATCCAAGCACACTGTATGTGTGCAGTTGAGAATCAAATCCTAAAGAGCAATAAAACAACAAGGTTTTGAACATACTGTACGTTCATTCTATTCTATTTATTTCACAGCACCTACATTTATTCATGACATTTTACATTTATTGTTAAACTTTTTATTAAAATGGTCTTAAAAAGCATGAACACAAACCATAAAAAAATGTGTTTTGGTAACTGCGTGAGAACGCCTGCGTATGGGTCTGTATCATTTCTGAACATCTTATAGTGGCAAAACGATTGGCCTGTGGATAACAAATGCACTAAAAATATGGCCCCAGCTTTATTTAGTTGTAACTTAAGTCTTTAGTTATGGGCGGATATGGCTCAGAGGTAGAGTGGGTAGATCAGTGGTTCGATCCCCAGCTCCTCCTGTCTGCATGTCGAAGTATCCTTGAGCAAGATACTGAACCCCAAATTGCTCCCATGATGCTTGTGTGTGTGTGTTAAAAACTGAGTAGCAGGTGGCACCTTGTATGGGTGCTATACAAATGCAGGTCCATTTTTACCTGCTGTTACCAGTTGTAGGAATCGATTGAATTGTTACAATAGGCTGCACTTTTCTTTGTTTTAGGTTTTTAGTTTCAGGTCTTTACTGTCATACACACAACATTTATAGGGAACCAGTCATTGGCAAGAAAAATCCTAGATGTCTGGTTCCCTCAGACAATGCCTATTGCGTGTGTGTGTGTGTGTGTGTGTGTGTATGTATATATCTGTGTGTGTGTGTGTGTGTGTGTGTGTGTGTGTGTGTGTGTGTGTGTGAAAAAACAAAAACCCTGCAAGTAAAAAAGAGAGAATCCAAGACATAACATTATGTAAAAATATCATTTATGTAGGAAAAAATGCAACATATATGACATATGAAAAATAGTATAAACTTGTAGTAGACACGTGCACAGTAATTGCAAATAAATAAACTTAATGTAAATATATAGGCTATAATATATACAAAGGTGTGAACAGGTTCTTTTTCATCAGACAAGCTTGATACATTGTTATGCAAGCTGCTGTATTGTTCAGATGCTCTATGAAATGCACAAGGCAAAGCAAATGATTTGAATATTATCTATGTAAATGATGACTGAAATTTAAATTTGAACAATTTTACAATGTTTTGAAAAAACAGGGCAGCTGTACAGAAGGATGTTTACATTAACCAGTGCTCACACCATTTAAATAATAATATGATAAAATTATTCAAGGCTGAACTTAGGAGGTAGAGCGTGTGTGTGTGTGTGTGTGTGTGTGTGTGTGTGTGTGTGTGTGTGTGTGTGTGTGTGTCAGTCAAAGGTAGTCATCACATCCTAGGTGTATAAGAAAAATCTAATATTGTTTTTGTGTTTTTCAGTGTTGCAGTAATGACTCAGACAGTTCAGACCAATGGGGTTCAACCCCTCAGTAAGACCTGGGAGCTGAGTCTGTACGAACTTCAGAGAACTCCACAGGTAACAAATTCATAGTGTATCATTTTATTCATATCAATTGAATCTTATCAAAATGATTTTACTTTTTATATTGTTTTAAACAGACTTTTATCAATCACACAGCATGTTGACATTGTTCTGGCAGACTATACCTAAAACACATAAGCAATTCACCAACTGATAGTTAATTATCCCCATAACACAGGGATGATGACCTGATACAATGTCCAATATCTAAAATGATTTTTTTCAGTTGTTGTTGATTTTCTGGACCTAAAACATCAACATAGCTGTATCAGTGTCCACAGATAGATGCATCTTTGTGTTTACTAACCTCTCTCTGGATCTGTTTCACACTGGCACAGGAGGCTATAACAGATGGGTTGGAAATAGCAGTGTCGCCCAGGTCCTTGCACAGTGAACTCATGTGTCCTATCTGTCTGGACATGTTGAAGAACACAATGACAACCAAAGAATGTCTGCACCGCTTTTGCGCTGATTGTATCATCACAGCTTTAAGATCTGGGTAAGTTTTACCATGCAGTTGTAACCAGGAGAGCCTTCTCTGTCCCTTCAGTGATATTCAGGTTTCTCATTATCTCACCCGAGGGTGGGACCACCAGCTAATTCAGTCATGTGAATGTCAGAGTTGTAGAGATTGAGTAACGGTGACCCCTGAAGGAAGGGAAAGCTTCAGATCTTGTCACCATTTTATTAGATCAGTAGTGGTGGATGCTAGTGTCTCTCAAAGACTTAAGTTAATGGTGATTACACTGGAGCATACAGTATGTCTTACTCACATCCCCAAACACTGAAACTATTTTTGAACACTTCGATGGTTCCTCCTGTCCATTGTGGCCACACACAGATTAGGGGTGTGCCATATGATATTGTTCACGGTAATACCGGAATAATTTTTGATATGATATAAAACATTATATCATGATATGATATAAAACATTATATCATGATACTTACAGTATTTTGAGTTGTTGACATATTAACGCCATACTGTTATGCACGGCAAAAACGAAAATTCACCGAGAGCTGAGTCCTTCTTTCAGAGAAATTCCAAGGATTCATGTGTGTATCCCAGGTGGGTATAAAATACCCACAATTCTTGCACACGATTTGCTGGAAGTGAAGGCGGGGCCTCTTCTATGAAACTTGTGCCAGTGGAGCTCAGGAGGATTTAGATAACACTGTCATTTATTCGGATTAATATCTCCAGTTTTTATCAAACAAGCAAAAAATATTGACAGAAACCTCATAATTACACTTTCCAATGTGTTCACTGCCACGTAATGAGCTTTTTAAAATGATGTGATTTAGATAAAAAGTTTCTAAATTAATCAGTCACAGCAGACATGGAGCACTAAGCGTCCACCCCCCACCCCACCCCTTCTATTCACGTGACAATGACATAATAATTGCTTTCATTCTGTCAGCTTCAGTTGGTGTATTTTTCGGGAGAATCAAGGTGACAGCAGCGAGATAAAACTAACCATAGACTTCTCCTCGTGGCCCTAACTATCGCCAAGAAAACTATCCTCATGAACTGGAAATCAAAAAACACCATACATCTAGCTCACTGGAAGAACTTACTCATTGACTACAGCTCCCCTTTCAGTAGCACAACAGAACCCCAATCCTCCTGGTCCAACCTCATCGATTTCTTAACATCTTATGTTCTATCCGACCGATTTTTCTTGTCTGAGAGCCAATCATCCATATCTGCACATAATCCACCCATCATCATGATGATCATCAATATTCTTGGAATATCTTCTTCATAGAAAACACACGCTCACACACACATGCACAAGGATACACTCAAAAGCACATTCTTAATTTTCTTTTTCTTTTTTTTCCCTATTATTATTATTATTGTTGTTATTATTAGTATTTTTATCATTTTTCTATTATAATTAGATAATCATTAGGGAATGGGAAGAGAGAGGATGAGGGATAACAAATATAATTCAGCCTATCTTACTATATAATGACGAAAACTGTCTGTGGGTGTGTCTGTCTGTGTGTCTGTTCCACGTTTTTCTCCTCACTGACTTGGTCAATCCATGTGAAATTTGGCACAGTGGTAGAAGGTGATGGGAGGAACTTCCGGTTATATATATTTTCCGCCATTTTGAATTTTTTGAAAAACACTTAAAATCGATCTCTTCCTAGGAAGTTTGACCGATCTGCATGAAACTTGGTGAACATAATCTAGGGACCAATATCTAAAGTTCCCTCTTGGCAAAAGTTGGAAAACATACTAAAACTGAGCTTCTATAAGGCAATGAATATTGCGGAGGGCCTGGCTCATCACATAAAGGTAAATAACATCTGAAGTAGGGATGCACCGAAATGAAAATTTGTGGCCGAAGCCGAATAATATTAAACGCTTGGCCGAATACCGAGTACTGAATACCAAATATCGTTGTTTAGTTTTTCATTAGTTTTGGCAGATGAACCCCCTCCAGATTAGTGTTGTCACGGTACCAAAATTGGTTTCCACTGTACGATACCAATGAAAATATCATGGTTCTGAGTAGTATCACGATACCACAGCGAAAATGAGGCAGATGTGCCTTTTGTCATTTATGAAAAGATAAATCACTTTTCTATTATAGGCTACATCAATGATATTTCAATGGAATAAATTACTTATTGACTTATTCATACTTCAAAAACAGCATCAAT
>NC_065526.1:38375101-38380878 GCF_006386435.1 Epinephelus moara
ACTAAACTTGGTAGATATGTAGAACAGGACGCCTCAAGGTGACTGGAGAAATGCAACTCTAATTGGCAACTGGGTGGCGCTATAACAACAGAAAAATGCTTAAAAATGGCTAAAATGCGACCAATCGCTGTGGCTCCCCCTGTGGCCAAATGTTTTTTTGTTTTGTTTTCCTAATTTTTGGTATGACTAAATCATGGTACGGTATGCTGTACATAATTACGGAAACTGTCAGTGTGTCATTCTGTCAGTCAGTCAGTCATTCTACCAGTGCGCCCCACTTTTAAGTCAATACAACATATAAACACTTGAACAATTTGCCTTTCAGCGTGCTACCTCAACTACTAATGAACAGTTTTAGCCCACTAACTATCCCACTATTGGCAATGGTACTACTGTACTTTCAATAAAGCAATCGTACTATTAAATTCACAAAACTCTGTCTGAAGACATTGCTCTTCTTAATGGGTTCAGTTGACTATTTAATCTGCAATTTCTTATGACCTGTATCCCGAACACACACCATGTGAAATTGTACGTGGGCAACTGTGCACTCAATGGGTATGGACTAGTTATTATTATTATTATTATTATTATTATTATTATTATACACAAGCTTTGCCTCAGATCCCTGATGGGTAGGGCTGGATAGACCACAGACCTGTGGTGACATCTTACAAATTGGCACAACTTTATTCATTAATCCCCTCTCATCCTCTCCTCCTACATCATCATCATCATCATCATCATCATCATCATCATCATCACCATTATTGTTATTGTTGTTAACTAATATAACCATTGTTGTCACTATTATTATTATTATTGTTATTGTTATTGTTATTACTAATACCACCATTGTTGTCACTATTATTATTATTATTACTATTATCTCCATTATTATTGTAATGTGATTACTTCCTGCACTCTTAAATAACACACACACGCGCACAGGCACACATTTTTACACCTTGTATGTATACTGTTGTATGTCCACTATATGTTGTTTGTCTTGTCATATTTCACAATAAACAAAAAGTACATATATAAAAAAAACAAAAAAAACAAAATGAAACTTAGAAAAAAGAAAAGGTGACAGCAGCCACAGTAAACACATTAGAATATCCTGCAGGTCAAAGCATCACTCATTTGTTTTGAGGTGAACTTATTTCAGAGGATTACACAGCGGTATCATGTACAATCAACGTGGTCAGCTGTTTCAGAGCAGTGCAGCTCATCAGATCAGATCCGGTATTGTAGCTGAGTTTGTGGCCATACACATATAAAATCTGAAACATTTTTGGAATCACAGTGTGATTCTGTATGTGAGTCTGTCAACATACTGTACATGCTGTGGTGATTAGGACTTTTTTCAGCTGTTGTCCTTACTGCACTCTGAAAAGGGTTTAGGGTGTGAATGTGTCTATGAGAGAGTGTCTGTAGGGGCTAGTGATGTCATGAGAACCGATACTCACAATACCTTTCGATTCCATGATGAAAAAAACCCGGCGATAGTCATTTTTTGAAAAAAAAAAAAAACCCCGGAAGAACTGGTACCAGCGTAAGAACTGGTGCTATGACTCTTCTGGAACTGATGGGGGCAGTATATGCCATATAGCGTTACAGTCCATGCCTACATTCAGAGCGAGGGGGTGACGAGGAAGAGGAGAGAGCAGCTGCCTGCTAAAGCCCACATTCAGAACCAGTCATGGCCGCACTTTAGGCCAGAAAATAGATCTGCTAGATATGCAGTTTTAAACACCACGTTGTCTGTTTATTAATTGCTTTTAACTCGTTCCGAATTGCTTCTGAACCGTCCGTGCTGTGTTTTGGTCCATGCTGGACGGAGCCTTGTCTGGACAAGTCCCCCCCCCCCCACTCCGTTAAATGTCATTCCGTTCATCAAAAAATATCTCAATTAAAGTCAGTAGCATAATAAGTAGATATGTTCCATGTTATTTTGTTTAATTTCAGCAACACAGAGAACAGCTTGAACAAGCTGCCTGTGAACTAACGATCAGGGATTTCACTCTCAGCAGTACCTGACTACTGTCAAATAAGATGTTATTAGACAGCATGTCATCAACAAAACCCATGAGCTTAGACAAGTGCTTACTTGATTTACATTTGTCTAATGTGCTTTTGACCACAAACTTTCTAAATGGGTGCGCAGTAAATGCCAAAGAAAAGGTTTGTGTTATAAGCTGTGAATTGCCTTTAAGTGTGTTCTCTAAATTACCCCCATGTAACCTGAAGCACTTGTTTATATTCAAGTTTGAGGCTCACAGTCAGTTTATTGTTTGATTTAAACTTACCTTGACAGAAATTAAAATGTATTTTTTAAGTGTGTTACAGTGTAAATAGTAAAAAGTAAATGGACCTACACTTGTATAGCGCCTTTACAGTCATTTCACCACTCAAAGTGCTTTTTACACTACGAGTCACATTCACACACACACACACACACACACACACACACACACACTGGTGGCTGAGGCTGCCATACACGGGGTCACCTGCTACTCAGTTTTTAACACACTCAAACACTGATAGAACAGCAATTTGGGGTTCAGTATCTTGCTCAAGGATACTTCAACATGCGGACTGGAGGAGTCGGGGATTGAACCGTCGATGTTCTGATTTATGGACGATCCCGCTCTACTTCTGGGCCACAGCCGCCCACATTAAAAATAATAGTCTGGATCAATAACAGTAGTCCACATTGTTGAATTGGCATTATTGTTGTTGTTTATGATGATGAATTTTTCAAAATGTCTGTCTGTCCTCCCTGTCTCTGCAGTAATAAAGAGTGTCCTACCTGTCGCAAGAAGCTGGTGTCCAAGAGGTCGCTGCGTCCAGACCCTAATTTTGATGCCCTTATTAGTAAGTAACCACAAGAAGGTTAAAGGAGGTTTAATCACTACACAAAAAATATGGATGAACTGAAAATTGTGAGTCAAAACATTGTAAAAACATTTTAGAATTTAGTTTTATATTAACTTATGCCATTTCAGGCAAGATTTATCCCAGCCGCGACGAGTATGAAGCCCACCAAGAAAGAGTGTTGGCCCGCATTAGCAAACACAACAACCAGCAAGCCCTGTCCCACAGCATAGAGGAGGGGCTGAAGATACAGGCTATGACCAGGTAAACAGTGATCTCAACACACTAACTAACACAACAATAATGCAAATATAACAATAATGCAAATACAAACTTAATACATTGCATTTGCATTTGTTTCTTACAGACTGCAGCGTGGTAAGAGACACACAGTGGAGAATGGTAGTGGAGCTGAGGACAATGGAGACTCCTCCCACTGTAGCAACGCTTCTGTGCACAGCAACCAGGTATGTTAGGATGTTTAACACATCACATGTGACAGTGTGTATGCATTTTGTGCCCCACTTATCAACGTTGACATTATAAAGCATGCACCAAGCAAGCCCTGCTGGGAGTCAGTTGTAATGGTGTGACCAATGAAAATATTAAGAGACACACTGTGAAATGGTTTAAGTATGGAGCCCAGTTAGTGGTGCGCTAGACCAGGGATAGGCAACCTGTGGCTTCGGAGCCACATGTGGCTCTTTAGCCCCTGTCCAGTGGCTCCTTGAGCCTTTGAGAAAAGAAGACTATGGAAATTCCTTCTATGAATCCAAATGTTGCTGAACCTCGATAGCAGTGGCTGGTTAGCTATGGATGCCAAATCCAAAAAAGTAAATTGAATAAAATAGAGAATGTAGTAGTGCGTGGACAGATTTGTTTGCTCTCACTGCCAGCTCTGCAAAATTTAAGTACCAGTGCCCTGCACAGTGGCCACCTTGTGGTAAAACATATTAATGAATGCTTATTTAGACCATAAGTATACGCTAATTTAGACTTAATAAGCTATTTACCTTGATTATAAGGCTCAAACATGTTTTGCGGCTCCACACAGATTTTTTCAAATTATTTTTGGTCAAAAATGGCTCTTTTAATGGCAAAGGTTGCAGACCCCTGCGCTAGACCAATGTAATGATGAGACTCAGGAATAAATATTGTAATTGTTGAGACACACACTGCTGTGAATGACAGGGAAGCTTGGTAATCACTGCCACTATTGCAGAACTACAGGATAAGCAAACTAGAATTAGGGATGAGACTGTGTTCAAAGGTGCGCTGGTGTTTTTTTTTTTTTTTCCATCATAGAAATACTGTTTTTGAACACTTTCCCCCAGGAGGCAGGTCCAAGCATTAAGCGCACCAAGACGAGTGATGACAGTGGTTTGGACATGGATAACGCTGCTGAGAACGGGGGCGGGGATTCTGTGATCGACGGTGGTGCCAGCGAAATAGAACTGGTGTTCAGGCCACATCCCACCCTGATGGAGAAGGATGACGGTCACAACAGGTAGTGTCACACATACACAGCTTCAGTTAAGACTTGTGCTGATCTCACAAATAAAATACAGGAGTTGACTTGTCTGCTGTGGTGTGAAAGAGAGGCACAGAAAAGAAGCATTTCAAAAATCAAACAACTGATTAATCTGTCTGCTGTCTTGTAGCGATGGATAACATTTTGTTTTTTAATTCAGTACCAATGCAGAATTAATGCTAGTGCCTTAACTGTGCCTGAATACATTTTCTAACGGCAAACATAAAGAACATTGTGGTTTAGCAGTTGAACAACACATACCCCAAATTTAATATTGACACATTAACATAATAAACCAACCATGGCTCTGTCCCTCTAACAGACACAGTCACGCAAAGAAAGACTCACAAACATGATTTGTCACACACACTCCTCCAGCCAACCAGATCACTTTCTCCTGAGCAATAGTGTCTGAGGCGAAGCGTGTATCTCATCTGCAGGGCTTCACACTGCTATTTAATTGCATTTTGCAACCATGCAGCTGCAATGCAACCTGTAAATATTATCAGTATATGAACTGGAGAGCTTTTTCATTGTTTTTTTTTTCCCAGCTTACAGTAAACAAATCAGCACCATCAGTTTAACTGCACCATGGTAACCGTTAAACTTAATGAGATTAAGGATAGCAGGAGTAGAGGAAGCGTGTCATTGTACCGGCTGGGTTCAGACCGTGACAATATAGTCTTGAGCACCCATCCATAGCCATAGCCATAGCCATAGCCATATTGTCATTTACATATCAACTGTGCCAGCTGATTTAAATATATTTGAATGTATGTGTGTGTCTGCAGTGTGGAGTTTGTCCCTCGCTACATTAAGACGTCCGGTAACGCTACAGTGGATCACCTGTCTAAATACCTGGCCGTCAGACTGGCTCTGGAGGAGCTGAGAAGAAACGCAGAGGCCAGTCCTGTTAATGTGGAGGCAGCTTCAGAGAAACAGTACACCATCTACATACCTACTGCTGGAAACCAGTTCACTGTGAGTATACATACACACACACACGCACACACACACACACACACACATATGCAATAGGCATTGTCTGAGGGAACCTGACATCTAGGATTTTTCGTGATCCTCTATACACTAAAAGCTACACCTACCCCTATAATGTTCTAGGTTTGAAAGCATTTTTGAATATATATGTAGGGGCATGTTCAAACTAAAACAGGGTATTATGTTGCTCTGTACATTCTGGAAGGGTAAAAGCATTTTAAAAGAAGTTGGGCAGTATGAGTAAATAATTTCTACTGAGAAATAGTACATTGCAGAAGAAGGTGTTTTCTAACTTGTTTGACATATGTACGGCATTTGATGGATTTCAGTGTTTCCCACAGGATTTTGGGAAACTATTGGGGGGGGG
>NC_065526.1:38382088-38393161 GCF_006386435.1 Epinephelus moara
TATTTATATCATGAGAAGTCAATACTTTCGGCAGCCTAAATCTTTTATTTAGAAACTATGGCGGGTCAAATTAAACTATGGCGGGCCGCCATAGTTTCGTTAATTAATGGGAAACACTGGATTTCATTTAAATGTAGTTGAAACCAGTCTGCTTATCATATGAGAAAGAACAATTCTGCTGCTACAGACCATTGACTGATGATAAAGATGAACGACATGTCTCCATGTCCTCCCACTGTACAAAAATGAAGCCAAAATATCCTGGATGTGGCGGCCACCATCCTGTGCTGGTGACATCATTTGGAGCCAAAGTCTGTGCAGCAGTGATCTCTGCGGTCTGACCATTGATCACAAGCGCATCAATTGGCATGCACAGCTGTCAGTCAAGATCAGACCCACTTTTTTATAGCATCAAATAACTTAATTCCAACCAAAATTATGAAAAACATGAACAATTGAGCATAATGATAAGAACTACCTTAAAAGACAGAACCCATCTTTGGGAGAAAAAAATTGACGTGTAGTTCTAGCTTTTAGTTTGGCCCATTTCCCATCTGCTAACATGGAGGGGGCTAGGTTTATGACTTATACTGCAGCCAGCCACCAGGGGGCGATCCCAGTGTTTTGGCTTCATTTTTGGGGAGCTGTCATGTCGTCCATCTATATGTACAGACTGTGCTACAGATAAATGGAACCTTGAGGATAACGTAGGAATGGAAAACATTAATTAAAGAAGGTCATAATAGTCAGACTGGGAAACCCTTCATGGATGTTTGAACTGTTTAACTCTGTTCACAGGTTCTGAATGGTTCCTTCTCCCTTGAGCTGGTCAGCGAAAAGTACTGGAAGGTGAACAAACCCATGGAGCTCTACTTTGCTCCTACTAAAGAACACAAGTAGACGCATACAAACACACACATGCATACATACACACGCACACACACACACACACACACACACACACACACACACACACACACACCAGTAGGAAATAAACATATGGACTTTGCTATACTTGCACACACAGAAACAAGAGGAGAGGAATTTGTGTGTCTGAAGGAGATGAGAGGGGTTGGTTTTACCCTCAAAAGGACTCTTGTAAAAAGAAAAAAACTTGTTTTATATTCTCTGTATCTTTCTCTGTGTCTCTTTCTATCTCTCTCTCTCTCTCTGTAGAAGGTAGCAGATCAGTACAACAGCCAGCAGGTAAATCAAAGCCATAATGGGCTTTTAAAGTATTTGTAGATTTGTTCCAACTCTGAAAAGCAGGGTCCATTCACAGTCTGAATTAGCAATATTCTGTTTTCCAAGTAATAGAAATTTTATCATACTGTTTTTTGTCTTCAGTAGAGGCCCCTTTATGCTCTGTGATTTTGGGCTGTATCCAAAGTTGACTTTGAGAGACACAGGTGAAATCTTAAATCGTCAGTCCAAATCTTTATTATACAGTATTTGTTTTTCATTACTGGGCATTTTAATTTTCTGTCTAAATTTGTGAACCCTAAAACGTTTATGGAATCGCACAACTTTGAAAAAGAAAATTCAAAGCACATAAATTCAGACAGCATGTTTTCAAAGTAAAATATTTCAGTTTTCAACAATAAGTTGTGATTAATCAGTGGTGATTAAATTTCATAATGAGGTTTGGGTTACTTATGAAACAGATGATTACAGCCTTTTCTTTGCTTCCATAGACAATCTTCTAAACTGGTGGACAGTCAGACACAGATTGCAAACAAGAGTTTATTTGACCCATCTGGCATACTGTGACATGCTGATAGTGTAAAGGGGCCTTTGAAAAAGCACCTGAATACTACAAGGTAAAATGTGCGTTCACACTGAGGAACTTGACAGTTATTGACCAGCGGTGGGCAGTGCACCATATTCAGTTGAATCTATATGGTGGTATGAAGCTACAAAGATTGCCTTAGGCAAATCAGTTTTCTTTGTCTTTTTCAGATAATGTTCCAAGTGTTCTCTAAACTTTTTTTTAACATGGCTTTATAATAAAACTAGAGAACAGTGAAGGTCTGGATGGCTGCAATGTTTTTGTCAGGGCAGGTTGCTGTCTGAAACTGAATCACTATAACCGTAATCTCTGTAAGCAGATATCTGCATTAGGGCTGCTCCTTGAAATTTATAGATTCGAATCATCAGTCGGAGACCTCTCATACGACTGAGATTGTGCAGTTTACTTCTGGGAATGTTTTGGTCCCCAGATTTTGCTGCAGAGTGAGCGCTCTTGACTTTCATGCTACACTTTGGTACAGACAGCTGCGGACGTGATGCAGCGGCACGGGGAGGAGAGACTCTGCACTGTAAGGCTTTGAGATAACATTGTCTTCGCTTTTCTGCTTAGAAGTGGTGATTTTACAGCTCATAGATACTTGATATGACACAGTCTCTGGCTTTTGTTTCATATCTAGTGTCGGTAAAAATTGTTGCACATTTCCGTACTATATTACTTGAATGCCACTGTCACACTCAACATCCCGCTGCACCTGTTCAAACTTGGAAACTTGATATGGAGGGGGGAAAAAAACAAATTAAGTGTATTAAAAGGCCAAATCTGATTTGACTGACATATTTCAGAATTGGGTACAGCCTTCATCTGCATATGTTAGCAGACTCTGTTGGTTACCAGAAAAGAATTTGGTATCGGAAGTGTTCTGGTTTTCGTTTGTAGTCTGAGTTGTATCAACCAATCATGTTTGGTTCCCTGCAGGTGAATGGTCCAGGTGAAAAGCAAAACAAGCAGAACACACTGGCCAAAATGCAATCTTGACACCCATAGGCTATCGTCTGAAAATGATTTAGCTTTTTGGGTTGGTTCTTTTTTCTAATTTATTTGTGTTGGTATGCAGATATCTGTTTATAGAGATTTGCAGAAATGTTGTCTGGACCTGTCTCATCAGTCGAACTGTAAACAGTGAGTGGTGCACAAAAGAGGGAGTCTTGGCCTGGATATCCACTGGCTACATCGCAACTCCTTAGAAATATTGGCTGTTGCCCAAATCAAGATTGCGTAACAGGGAACAAGAGAGCACGAAATGAATGGAGCTCTGGTCATTTCTGTCAGCGATGCTACCAGTGTGAACGCATTACAATCCAACTGTACCATTAGTAGGGCTTGTCTCTGTTTTGCTGGTCTGATATGGCCAGGGTTTTGTGTACAGCTGACTAACTCGTTGGGAACGTGAATAGTGACGGAGAAGCTGTTGTCTTGATCTGTTGCCTGTAGAAACAAAACTGTCCTCTGATATCTGTGGCTGCTCTCTATGGCTTGTTCTTTTATAAATGTCTTTTATAACATGGAGAGGGAGGAGTGTGATTGGAGGCGGGTGGGGTAGGAGGATAATTTTGCAGCACCATAGACAGTCAAACCATGAAAGTATCTCTTCTGCTATCTCCACCAACCTACTCCCTTTGCTGTTAAATCACTGCTGACTCACCAGTGGAAGGCGGTTTTCTGTCACAGGATCATTTTGTAGCCATCATTTCTTATATGTAAAGAATAGGCATCAACATCCAAACCATCCTCAGCTATAGCTCAGACATGACATCACAGAATATTTTAGGGTATATTTGTTTTTGTTGTGTTTCAGACACATGGTGGGGTTTGGTTCAGTGTTTTAATACCATGTGTTTCAGTCTCCATGTAGCTAACTTAGGGCTCTGAAAGTTCCACAAGAATAGAAACCCTTAAGAGTGTGTGTGAGCTACAGTGAGTGGATGTGAAGCCAAACATGTTTGTACTATAAATGTTCCATTATGTCAACTGCCTTATTTTACTTTGCATCTGATTCGGTACATTATCACGCCCATAAGAACCCTGACTAGACAAACGCCAACCTTTCCACCCAAACATACATGTTTCAAACATGATGTTGCTCTTTTACCTGGTCTTTCTGTTTGTGGGCAAGATGATGGACCAGTGTGTGTGTGTGTGTGTGTGTAAGGGAAATCATGAGTTTTATTTTAATGGCACAGAAATGTAAAGTTCGCATGTATGAAGCTCCTTCTGTTGATGAGCAGTAATGTAAAGAGGATCAGAGCTGATGTTGTCATAGCTGCTGCTAACAGCCGCTGGGTGGCACATTGACGGATCATGAGTGAGTGGATGAACTGATTTGTTGCTGCAGCCTGCATCAGGTGTGGAAGGATCCCTCTCTACAGCCTGTCTGGACTTAAGGACACCAAAGGCAGATATTCACTGCTGTTACAAAAGTGGGGTGTTTTAGGTCAGAAGCAGCATTAATTGTTCCATGAAAAGCTGAAAAGGTTTTATTTTTCTTGTCACTGATGTCACATTTGAAATTTAGCAGTGCAGTTCTAATGTAACTCATTTATTTGATCCAAGAGCGATAACACTTGCAGCATTTGAGAGGCAGTGTCAGTGTATGTTGACAGTGGTGAAGAAAACGAAACTAGGGCTTCATATAAACAGTACCTAGTTTGGTGAGCTGATAATCAGAGTAAAGCACTGTCACATTCCAGTATCACTATCTCACAACATTAAAAGGCTGCAGCCCACTTCTTTATGACTTCACTGTTCAGTTCAGGACAGTTCAGTCAATATTTGTGAGAATGTACTAAAGTCTCCTAAACTTAGAAACTACTGCAACCCTTCACATGCGCACTGCTCTTTATCATCAACAACATTTCTGTTAATTTGACAAAACCATCTTAACACTTGGTCCTTATTAGCTTTTTGTGGAGCTTTAACTACATCTCACGGTTTTCATCAGCAGATAAGTTTTGCTTATTTGCTATTATAGAAATGTTTTACCCACTAAATGACCATTTGTATATTAATTACTCACTGTGTCTTATGGGGAATTAGTGAAGAAGACATTTTCTCACGTCTCCATAGTGAACAGAGATCCCAAAAGGTGAATAAAATCTGGGGTTTATATGTATTAAAGGTATACGTCACCCACAAAATGACCATTTGTGTATGGATTACTCATGGCATATTTACTTTAAATTTGTTACAAAAACTTTCTCTCATGCCTCCCAAAAACAGTCTTCATAAATTGAAGTACATGGGGTCCATGTTTAACAACAGCAAAACTATATCAAAACATCTGTTTACAAACTCTCACATGACTAGAGCAGTGTAATCCAAGTCTCATCTATGTAGTCGTGTGCTCAGTACTTCACAAACACATGATTTTTCACTAAAATGTTTCTATTTAATACATGTTGGTACATTCCCATGCACAGCTGAACTCTGCTCAAACAGGGTTCTTTAGAGTTGCAACACTTGTAGGCAGAGGTGTTTTCTTTGTAACATTTTAGTGAAAGTCAGGGATCCCAGGGTCATGGAAAACCTGAAAAAGTCAAAAGAATCTTTAAAAATCATTGAACGTTTTGGAAAAGTCATGGAATTTTGTTGTCTATGAAATTATTGAAGTAATCTTCATAGGATAACCTTTCATGTAATGTAACATAATGGCAATTTGTTTTAGCTCTAATAGTTGTCGATGTGTGTTGTATTTTTGATCATCACATATGTCTCTTCATTTTCTTCTGGCGTTCCCTCTCTCTCTCTTTCTTTGTTTGCCAGCTAGTTAAAATTACGTTTGAATAGATTTTGGATCTGGTATGTTATAAAAATGCCCAGTAAGTAGGGCAAGATTTCTTTTTCTTATTATGGGTTCTTACAAAGTTGTGAAAAAGTTTTGAAATGTTCTTAAATATATGTGGTAACTGTGGAAAATATGCATACAACTGGGTAAATGAGACTTAGATTATACTGCATGAGCTGTGTGACAGTTTTGATAAAGTGTTGTTGTTAAATGTGGTCCCTGTTTACTTCAATTGGTAGAGAATGGTGGCATTTTTTGGGATTCCCCATTCACTGTGGAGGCATGAGAGAAAATTTTTTCTTCACGATTCAAAGTGGTGACTAACTAATGTACAGATAGTTATTTTGCGAGTGAAATATTCCTTTAAAAAAAGCAACTCTAAATGGACCGTGAGTTAAACTACTATTTGGACAAGAATGAACTGAGTTCTGATTTTACCTGTGAATGTGCCATCTCAATTAAGCCTCTGCTTAATTAAATGTCAGTGTGGCTGAGTCACTATGAGGCACACCGCAAATTGAATGACTGCACCAGATTTCTAGCTTTAGGAAAGAGAAAGCAGAAAGTTCCACAAACTAAACTGTCCTGAAGGCATGTGTCAAAGGTCAACTGCTGGAGTCAAAACTCAGTGAAAACGGCTTCACTCCTGTCTCATTTGGTACCTGTGTGTCTGATAATCTGTCTGTGTGTGTGTGGAACCTGTACACTGCATCTTTCTGTTTGGACAATAAACCTGAATCTATGTGTTCGACAGAGAACACAGAGTGCTGTTGCTTATGTTCTCATGGTCTGGTCTCTAAATCACAAAAAAAAGACTGCACTATCTTAGGGGAAGTCATGGACTCTGTCACCTATTAGTATAAAATAATTTAAGTTTACATTTCCTTTGTCTTAGTCCTGCCTTTGCAATTAAACTGAATTTATAAAATGAGTAGAGAACAAGTCAGATTAGATAACAGAAAGAACAGCTGTTAGCAGGAGAGTAACTAGAATTACCGCTCCGCATTGTATACCTCTGCACTAGTCAAGTTTCTCTTAGAGTTTACATCCATGTCTGTGAAAACATGGATACTTTACAGACATCTTCCCACAGTCAGCACAGATCTATACAATCAGCACAGTTTCAAGGTGGACACCCAAGATTAGTGTCACCAATTCAGTATCTGACCAAATATTTCCCCCTCTGTTCCTGAGATATGATGTTGGCTAATGGTAAGAAAAGTGTTTTATGTGGAATATGATGTCACAGTGAGGTTGACCAGATGCAAGGTCACGCTGACCTTGGCTTTTGACCACCAAAATCGAATCAGTTCATCACTGTGGCCAAGTGAACGTTCGTGCCAAATTTGAAGAGCATGGAACATACATGGTTAAGAGATAGGCAGTCCTTAGCCATGCTGGATGCAGACTTTGCAGCAAAACATTTGACGTTAGCAAAGTGAGAAAAGCAGCTCGGGTCAGTGACACCAAAGGGAAAAAGCACCAACAGATTGCCAGCATCAGCACACATTTTACTCCTGCTGTAGATCAGATAACTAGGTTATCACCTAGTGTCTACTGTATGTGTAGACACTAAAGCATTTCATACCATATTCCATGCTACATTTTTCCTACAATGCTTGTTTCAGCACACTGGAGCAGAGGGCTGCCACTAACAATTATTTTCATCATCGACTAATCAATTGTTTAGTCTATGAAGTGTCAAAATTGTGAATAATGCCAGAGCCCAAAGTGACATCTTCATCTTACTTCCTCTGTCCAACCAAAAGTCCAAAACCCAAAAACTCTTCATTTACTATTGTAAATGACAAAGAAAAGTAGCAAATACTCACATTTAAGAAGCTGGAATTGGCAAATGTTTGACAACATTGCTTGAAAAATGACTGAAACGACAAATTATTGCATCTCTACCTGAGTAAGAGCCTTATTATTACATCCTATAATTGCTTTACAGGGCTAATGTTTGCTATTTTAATCTATGGTACTTAAAGCTGTGGAAATGGGGTAAAATGCAAAGGAAAAGATAGAGAAATTTTGAAAATTCATTGGTTAAAAATGTGTGGGAACCCTGGTTGCATTTCTAGACCTATGTATGTCCCATTAATTTGTGTTTGTATTTTCAGTCAATGAGACAATGGAGTAATAATGACGACATAAAGGTCAGACTTGGATGTTCGGGTTTAGCAGCACGTATTCTGTTTGAGCAGCCTAAGTCAAAAACAACAGCACTGAGCTGGCAGCCTCAAAGATGGGACATGGTAAATGAAAACCAGACATCCAGTTGCTGACTGTGTGTACAAAATACATCACGTGGATACTGTGATGAAAATACACTGCCTACATGGGAATCACTATAACTCGAATGAGTTTTTTCATTTTGAGAGTGGCCTCTGATAAGTGATTCCCACAAATGCTCCGAGCTGGTAGCTTGGGTAGGACATATTCTTATGCTCTTTAATAAATTATCAACATGAGCTTTAAGTGAATGAGAAAATCAGGAAATGTTACATTTATTGCCCTGAGTAAAAAGGCAAAGTTTGTCAAAGCCCCTGCTTTTTAAAATAATGAGAAAGGAATGTAATCAGTCCATATTCAGGTTTATTACTTTATTTTTGCTTATTTCAGATATAAAAAACAATAGAAGCAGTAAAACCTGAAAGCCAGGCTACACACAACAGTGTGGTGTAAGTAGAAAAAAATAGTCAACAAACAAACAAACACAGAGTTAGAATGATGAGGGAAAAAATGAACACCGATCCCAGCATGCACTGGGCAAAAGGCAGGGAAACACCCTGGACAGGTCACCAATCAATGACAGTCCATCCAAGAACAATCTTTTCTATGTCCTCATCCTGGGTGACTCAGAGGAGGAGGAAGAGGAGGATAGAAGTAAAGTAGAGGAGGGGGAGTGATGTTACAGTGAGCCAGCAGAGGCATCAGAGCAGCACTGAGGCAGTCTGAAAGGAGCGTGGCGCTGCTTTAGAGAGAAAGTGTCCGAGTGAAGCATCTGAAATGTGTCTGCTCTCATGGCTGGCACACAGACAGTTTGAGGTGCCAGCACCTCCCTGCCTGACTGCCAGCACTACTACATTCCAGAGGTGGGATTGAAAAAAGTAAAGGAAGAATGGCATCAGGAGGGCACTCAGCTTTAGTATAAAAATCATGTCCAAAAACATAGAGTGTTACTCAGCTCTGGTGAGCTTGCTTTTAGCCAGATTACCATCCATGTGGGGTCTACAGATGGACTCTGTGGGTTCTGAGAGGATCAGACAGTCTTCCTGGCAGTAAGGACTCTAACTATAGAGCCCACTCCTCCCACTGCCAGAGCCTGTGGACACAGAAAACACACACATACATAATGCTGATATCAAGCGTAGCGCACTGTAGCAAACACAGGAGACAAAAAAATCCTTCTATTTCCAAATTAAGTTGTCAAGTTAATATGGCAACCCCTGACCATTAAGTGAGTTTTGAGAAAATTTTCACGTGTATGTAATATTCATTCATTGTGCAAAATAAGAATGTGATTCTGATAGTTCATTTTAAAGCCGATATTGGCCGACACCAACAACATGCTGATATTATCGTACATCCCTAAAAACAAATATGAATCGAGCTTAACAAACTTATTAGACCACCACCCAATTTAAGGTTTATGCCACGGCTGCCCTAAATTAACAGCATTGGTAATTACCAAAATCATTTTTTATGTTTCTGTAACGGTTAATACACTAGTATGTAGAAGCTCTTTAACAGAAATTATATTTTTAATGCTAAAATATAATTATTATTACCTCCGCCAAGGAGGTTATGTTTTCGCCGGCATTGGTCTGTTTCTCTGCAAAATAACTCTGATTTTGATGAAATTTTCAGGACAGGTTGATAATGGCACAAGGAACAGATGATACAATTTTGGTGGCGATCGGTTGAAGCGAAGTGGAGAAAATAATAAAATGGCGGGAAATCTGAGCTGCTTGGCAGAGGTCTGCGCTCTCAGAGTGCTCTAGTTATTGTTATCCATGAATTTTCAAATTTACTGTTTTACAAAAAAAACAACAGAAAAACAGAAAAAATAGCAAAGCACATTATTATATGTTACTGAAGATGTCAAATTATAGTTATTTACCATTTACTTGCATTCCTGACCAGAAAAATTAGTTTGAGTGGTTGAATGTTATGCTTGATTCATTTCTAACTTCTCAGAGAAGCCCAGTGAGCCGGCTCAAATTTGGGTATAAAAAGGTGAATTCAGTTTGAAATTCCTCATTCCTCTTCAAACTGGTGAAATGTTTAGAGCTCACTTAAAATTAAAGAGTCCACATTAAAGCACTTCATGATGGTGCATGGTCTCTGAGACAGGGAAAGACAAAGTCTTCTCACAGTGTGGTCTAGTATGCTGTGGTCTAGTCAATTGCCAAGACTGGTACTTACAACATGCGCCAAGGAAGAGGCAGGAAACGAAAGATAACTGAAGCGGATGTCAGACACCTCAAGATTTTAGGTACTAGAGACAGATGGAAAACCACTGCTGATCTTCAGGCAGAGATGAATGCTTCTAGATCAGAGTCTTGGAAAGTCTCCAAAATGACCATAAGCAGACAACTGATGGAACAAGGCTTAAAGGGAAGAAAAGCTGCTAAGAAGCCATTATTGAGGACTGCAAACATCCAGAAATGCCTCAGATTTGCCAGGGAACACAAACACTGGACTGTTGATGACTGGAGGAAGGTACTCTGCATAAACGAGTCCAAGTTTGACCTCTTTGGTCAGCATCATCATGTTTATGTCCGCAGAAAAGCTGGAGAACGTTTTGATGCCAGATGCATTGCACCCACAGTGAAACACAGTGGAGATTCCATTATGGTATGGGGTTCCAATTGTGGAAATGGCGTGGGCAAATTAGTGAAAAACGACAAAATCGGGCAACGGGCAACCTTCAAGTGCAAAGTTAGTCCACTAAACAAGCTTTTTTTCCACAAAGACTGCCTCATATCGTTAGGATAAATGCCAGAGAACATATAGAAAACGACATGTAAACATGTTGTCTTACCTTACCGGTGTGCTGCCATGTTTGTTTACCATCTAGCTCTGCTTTCCAAAGCGCAGCCAAAATATCGCGAGAACAAGCAGCGATCTCATAACATGCCTGAAATCTCGTGAGCTCTAGATAAAGCCCAGCTGGATACTACTCCAGGTGGAGGTGTCTCGTCCTCGGTCACATCCAGACATTGAAACTAAGGCTGCAACCGGTCCCATTCCTTGCAACAGAGGCATTCCTCTTCTGTGGGCATTGGGGCACAGCATTCACAGGTACACCACCAATATCCAGAGCTACGCAGCCTTGCAGCAGCCATTCCTCCTCTCTCATCCTCTACCTGTTGCGCCTCTCTCTCTCCACCTCCTTTCTTCAATTTCACGAAGCTCTTCGTCAGTGTATTCTGGCTCAAATAAATAAGGGCGGCCATCAAACTCTGCAAAATCA
>NC_065526.1:38393226-38413572 GCF_006386435.1 Epinephelus moara
CTAACATGCTAACTATTATTTTTATGTCACTAGTCACTTGAAACAAATTTAGGACGATAGGAGACAGGTTGAAATAAACCGAAATTTCCCTTTAAGCTGCCCTCCCTTTTCCTGGCTAAACAATTCTTTAACAAACTTAAAAGGGTCCCTGAAAAATGAAGAAGAAATGTTCCTTCTTCCTCCTCCTTTTCCTGAGATGCTATGCACTTCTAAGAACTGCTAGCCTGCTTCTCAACTCCTCTTGCAACACATTAATTCCCCCCCTTTCTTCTTCTGTAGCCTTTTTCCACTGCTTTCTTAACTGTCTCCTTTCCTTTACTAACTTCTCTATTTCTCTTTGCCGCCTAGACTTACCTGACTGTACCCACTTACCCCTCTTTCTCTCATGCACCCCAAACCTCTCTGCACCATATGAGTAAATTCCCAGCAAGCACTAGTCGTAATTTAAACGTATTGGCTATATTTAGCTCCGATTTAGTCTAGCTACATGTAACCCAAATCTAGCCGATTTAATTTTGAAATTGATTAAATGTAATTTCGCCATTGCAGATGGCGTGCGGTATGATATTCAATCACGTATGGAGAGTCAACAGTAATTAACATATGTTTATCTCCATTTTTTGGACATGGTCTCTACATAGCTGCATAATTGATGACGTCTACACTTTGGCTATGGTTAGACGTCTACCAAATTTTCACTGACAGCCCAAATTTAGCCTAGACGTCAGGTCTTCATGTAGACGGCTATTAGACGTTTTTTAAACCAAAAAATGCTTGCTGGGCTCCCATCTTTTCTAACTTTTCTATGGCATTTCCTCTAAGCCTGCTTAAGATTACTGACAATTCTCTATTAACTACCTCCCATTCTTTACTGTCATTTGTCCTAGGCCATCTAACTCTAACCTTTTGCTCCATGGTTCTCTCTCTGACTGGCATACTGACCTCAGTGTCACCTGCATCCTCTCTTACTACCCCCTCCTTCTCCTCCTCAGTGGCAGTGTTACTCATGTCCTGCCAACTGTGGTTTTTTACCTGCCACTGGACTTCATCCAACTGACTCGACTGACTTCTTAGGAAGTACTGATCAATGCAGCTACTCTGCCCTTTCTTTGTCACGTACTTCTTTTTTCCCCTGATGAGTTTTGAGGACTTTTATTGATGTTACTTTCTGCCAGCCGCAAGGACAAACCTGAAGCATCTTGTTCTCGACTGTGCTAATTTTGTCCTCTACAGATGCCTGGTGGATAGGTCCGTGCCCCTATCCTTCACTGAGTCACAGATCCAATGCATAGTCGTATCTGTTCCAATGTCTGTTACCATGTAATCCACCTGTCAGTCATTTTACACCCCAGCTCTCGCTGACTCTTGGGGTATTTTCCCTATGTTGGCTGTTGCTAATTTTGGTTGTAGCTAGGCTGCTAGGCCTCACCACTGCTGCCATGGGCTGCTAGCCCATGCCAGCATCTTTGGGGTCTTTTCCCTCCTGTCAGCTGTCTTTCCAAGCGGTCACATGGTCTTTCCCTTGTTGTCAGCTGTCCTATTCACAGCAGTCACTAGCTGGGCTAGTTCTAAAATCAATTATACAACAGTTAGTTCCGGCCCTGCAATCTGATTCGTCGAGAGACAGTAAAACTGTGATGATATTGGAGTACAACATCACTGTTATTTCACTGTGTATGTATCACTCCGCCTCATAGCTGATTGCAATCAACAATCAAATCAAAACTGACGGTTAGTGTCAGTTAGGTCAGCAGTTGCGTTGTAGGCTAATTAATTCATCCACTGTCAAACAGCCAAAAATATGGATTTATTTCCTAAAATAAGTTTTGAATTGAACTATGAATGGTCATCAGAGGAAGATGAGGGAGAGGAGAAGCTGAATCCATCTGAGCACACATCCAGGTTTGTCAGTGTTTCATCAGCGGAGCTCAATGACTTGGAGAAAAGCAACATACTGTCAGATCAGAAGGCAGAGTCGGCTGTGCCTGTGAAGCGACAGTCCACCATGCAGTCACCAGAGACTTATTTCACCGGCTGCACAATTAATGGAAACGTGCAGATAAATGTGTATAAAGAGTAAGTGCCTGGCGCACCATGTCTGCGTTACATAGCAACGGTGACAGCGGAGTCCTGAGGGAACTATTTTTGTTGGCGGAAGACAAATAAAATGCTTAAATTATCTATTTTGTCCTCATTTTTC
Organism: Epinephelus moara; assembly: GCF_006386435.1. NCBI lineage: Eukaryota > Metazoa > Chordata > Actinopteri > Perciformes > Serranidae > Epinephelus > Epinephelus moara. Next base: position 38,395,427 of record NC_065526.1, read on the forward strand.
AACATTTCTTAATCAGCCTTGCTTATTTAACTGTTGAACTGTTGTATAAAAGCAATATCACACTCGAGCTCGTGATGTTGTACTGTGATATCGTCACGGCTGTGATTCGTCACAGCCGTGACGATATCACAGTACAACATCACGAGCTCGAGTGTGATATTGCTTAAATAAACACAAGAAGTTTGTGCTCTAGAGAAAGGGTCAATATTATCATGCATCCCTAATAGTGAGATCATGTGACATGCGATTTAACTAATTGCATGACTTCTGGAGGTAATTGGTAGCACTAGGTCTTATTTTTTTTGGGGGGGGGGGGGGGGACTTGGGGGGGACGTTGTTGTTTATTTACATTTTTTAAAACAAGTTTTTATTTTTATTTCACTTCACCAATTTTGACTATTATATGTAGGTCCATAAAAAAATCCTAATAAAAATCAATTGAAATTACAGGCTGTAATGCAACCAAAAACATCATGTCTGCCTGGACACTCACCATTCTGCATACAGAGCCAACAGATCCACAGAGGACACCATCTCCACTGAGTCCTCAAACATCTTGAAAATAACAACACCTACCTACATCAGAATGCTGTCTGATGATTTCAGCTCAGCGTTCAACACAATCTCCACCACGAAAGTGAGTAGCAAACTTCAGACTTGAGTACCACAGTCTGCAACTGGATATCGGTCTTCTTTACAAACAGACCCCAGAGTAGGGGTGGGGGAAAAAATTGATACAGCATGGTATCACAATATTTTTTTGATACACAGGCGCTGAGTATCTATCTTTTATTGTATACATTATTCATTTTACAACTTTTGGTACTAAAATAAGAAAATCAATTGCTTTTTCGGTCCACTAGATGGCGCTGATTTTATTTGATTTTTTTTCTGTTGAGGTCAGCAGAGGTCTCAGTCAGTAGCATTTGGCAAGGAGTTCATTAAAACAAAGATGGAGTCACTGGATTAAGAAATCAGAAATGCGCCACTGGCGTTATGACTGACTTATTTAGGATTTTTTAACAGAGAGGGAAGGAGGACTTGGATATGACACATAGGTTTTGCAAGCAGTGTCATATAAGAATAAAACAACTCCTAAGTAACACTGCTTCCTCTTCCTCCTCGTCCGCTCTTCAATTTCAATGAGCTCTGCATCCATGTACGTCCATGTACTCCGTGTTCAAATAAATATGGGTGGTCATCAAATTCAAATGGCTCATCCAGATCCAGTTGGTCAAAATTGGGTAAAAATTCAGAAATGTTTGTTGTGGCAAGTGAAAACACAGAGAGATTTGAGTTGATGCAGGAAGTAACCGCTGGAGTGACCTCACCAAACATGAGGAGTTACTCTGTTTGGAGTAGTCATGGCTGAATTTTTACCCGATTTTGACCAACTGGATCTGGATAAGCCATTTGAATTTGATGACCAGAGAACATGGAGTACATGGACGTACACAGATGCAGAGCTCATTGAAATTGAAGAGTGGACGAGGAGAGAGAGGGAGCAGTGTTACTTCGGTAGAGCATATACTAAAATTGCAACAGGCAAAGGAACATGTCCAAATCCAGCTAAAGGTAAACACAGACGTTCATTTCTCCTTTCCATTATGTTGCGGGATAATTATACTAACAATCCGAGTCTATCTGCATGAAAGAAATGCACTTTTACTGCACATATTTTGACGTTGTTTGACGTTGTCTGAGTGCCCTATTATTTAATATAGCGCACGCTCACGGGCTGCAGGCAGGTCAGCCCGAGCTTTGTACTGGAGAAATGTCAAATACTGAACATCCTATCACTCATTTAGACAAAAGTAGATCGGAAAATAGGGCCCAGGTTGAAAAAAAAGCATTAGTTCCCCTTTAATCTGGCCCCACAGAGGACGTTCAATCTGCCAACAGTTTAGTTTGTCAGGTGTACGCTGCATTTCTGACAGGTTTTATGATGGTGTTGGTCAGTCTGTCTGCTTTTCATCACATTTTGCTGCAATAGAAATGACTAAAGTCAGATGAGCAGACTGAAAACTTAAAGGCGCTGTATGTAAGAATGTGGCCAAAACGGTTACTGCACTCAAATTCAAAATACTGCCGCGAGTCGTGTCCGCCCCCCCTCCCCTACAGATTCGAGGTTGCTGCTCTGTGCTGAATTGCTGCGTTGTGCTCCAGCGTCTGGCAAAAATAAAAGTCCTGCGTATCTGTTGCGGAGGGCTCCGGAGTGCCGCAGCAGAGATGGAGCCGGAACGCAGCACAGCTGCAGCCGGTGGAAACACACACATTGACTAGAACTGAATCCTATCGGCTCCGCTGCCGTGCCAGAGTGCAGATGCAACCAACATGCATCTGGTGGAAACTGGGGGTGATTTGTTTGCCCACGGGCGGCTGCCGTGGCAGGGCTGTGTCGCTGCATCCTTGATCTTCGGTTTTCTAGCGGGCCGTCAGAGCATGTCCGGCTTCTCTGCCGCTACAGCTACAGCTGAGGAGGAGCCGGCTGATAATGCTATGTACCGGGACACTGCTAATGCTGCTTGCCGTGCTGCTAACATTTGTTTCTCAAAAACATCAGTCGGGTGGATGACCGACCTGCACATGGGCTACAATGTATGATCGAAAATGATCAACAGTTGAAAGTATTCGAAATGTCCATCCCCGTCTAGCTATGATGCTAGTTAGCCAACTTTGGCTAAAGCTTACCTGTCGAGGAGAAGAGTAGCCACTTCGACATCCAATTTCAAATTCTTCTCCGCTTTCAACCGTCTCCACCGTTCACAAGCATCTCCTATATAGACCCTCGCTTTGCCTCGAGTTTTGTCTTGGCGTTTTTTGGGAATCATAACGAGGTCGTTTGGGTTTAGTCACACCGTCAGCCATTGTAGCTCAGTCATAACTGTAACTGATGCTGAGACTCTACTGACTGCGTGACTGGTAGACGGCGGTGGGTGGCGCAACAGGCCAAAACACAAATTCAAAACATAAACATGATTTGCAGACCGTAAAATCTTTTTTTAAATGCGAATATTCTGGCTGTACTATTGTTGTCAGTGAGATCAGTATGTTATATGAACATTATTCCTTAGTCTCTGTGACATATTAGGATGATTTGACGACTATTTGCTTTAGATTTCTTACATATAGCTCCTTTAATCTTATGAGTTAAAGCTGATGTTGAAAAAGTTTTCCTTTGGGGTAGTAATTTGCAGTTGGAAAAAGTACTCAGCACATTGCAATACCACCATGATATTGGATTGTGACCTAAATATCGCAATAATATGGTATCATGGGTCCTCTGGTGATTCCCCTGCGCTAGAGCGGTGGTCACATGTTCGATGTTCACACTCTTCTGGTGCTGAACATCAGGGCCCCACAGCACTGTGTGCTCAGCCCTTCCTGTTCAATCTGTACACCCACAACTGCAAGTCCCAACATGGAGAGAAATCTGGTGTGAATTTTAAGGGGCTAAGAAGGAGGCTAAGAGACACACCCTCTGTCTACATCAGTGGAGCTGAGGTGGAGCAGTTTTAGGTTCCTGGGAATCTGCATCCGTGAGAACCTGACATGGTCTTCTCACATCTCCATACTTGTGACAAAATCTCAGAAACGGATGGATTTCTTTAAGACTTCTTAAGGAAGCTGAATTTCTCCGCCAAATTCTTGTTAGCTTTCACAGAGGGGCAACAGAGAGCATCCTGACCGGAAACTTGCATGGAATGTGCACAGCCCAGGAAAACAGAGCTCTGCAGTGGTTGATTTGAACTGCACAGAACATCATCTGTACCAATCTATTCAGCATCGGTGATATCCGTTAGGTGAGGTGCTTGTTCACAGCTCAAAGGACACTAAAATTTAAAACTCACCCCAGTGATACACAAGTATCTGCTGCCGTACCGCGACTCTACAGAATAGCTTCTTTCCTCAATCTGTGGGACTCCTCAACTCATCCTCTGTATTCTACCAACATTTTTTTTTTCTTATTTTCTCGTGTACCTTGAAGGATCTACAACTTGCATTTTTTTGTGCAACCCTGTTTAGAATATCAAACAACCTTGACCTTCAAATTCAAATTTTCACAATCTTTCTCCTAGTCTTATCTGACACTTCCCCACCTCAGACAATACGATATTTTGTTAATCTAAAAAAATATTTATCATTTGGAATTTGTATGACCTTAACTGCAATGATTACAAAGCACATACCTTTTCATGCCACTGCAGCAGCACAGTGCTGCTGTTGTCAGAGGGCGTCTCAAAGCCTCGGTAGATGTATTTCATCAGCAGGTCCACTCCAGCTTTGTCCAGTGAGCCCACAGCCTTCTCTATGTCACTGCTCTTAAAACTGCTCAGCACTTTGACCACGAGCAGCTCTGCTCGCTCCCACACACACACACACACACACACACACACACACACACACACACACACACACACACACACAGTGGATGGTATATATCAAACAATATATATAGCTGAATGACTTGGCTGTCCTTTATCATATGTGTCAAATGGTTTGTTACACAGACCATCTCACAATCTGTCATTGGAATCTGTTTGGATCCGTTTCATCAGTGTCATTCTTGTGAACACAATATTTCAAGCGGACCTTGAGGGAGTTTCCTCAAATTTGGTACAAATGTCCAATTGGACTCAAGAATGAACTTAGAATTTGGTGGTTGAAGGTCAAAGATCAAGCTCACTGTGACCTCACAAAACATGTTTTTGGCCATAACTCAAGAATTTATATGCTAATTATGACAAAATTTGACACAAATGTGTAATATGTCTCATAAAATGACAAAGTGATGACATTATACTGTATGTCCAAAAGGTCAACTTCACTGTGACATCAAAATGTTCTGCAAAATAACGTCATACTGAAGAGGATACATTTGGCCAGACACTGAATTGGTGACACTAATTTTGGGTGCCCACCTTGAAACTGCTGATTGTACAGATTCTATGTGCTGCCAGGTTGAAGATGTGTGTGAAGCATCTATGTTTACACAGACATGGATGTAAACTGTAACTACAATTTGACTGGTTCGCGGAGGCATACAAGCACAAGGTGGTAATTCTAGTAGAGGTACATCTTTCGAGTATGAACACTTAAATAGTCTTTATTTAAATCATTATGTTGTAAAAGTTGTAAAATTTACTAGTGGCCCAAACCAGATTTATCTTCTTACTGTCATTCATGTAAGTGAACCCGAGGTTGAGTGGTTAAGAGCCGGGGTTAAAGGAAACGCTAGTATGCTTGCTCTGTGGGCCAATGGATGCTGAAGATCCAGTTATTTTATACCCAGATGTTTATCTTTTATGTCTTTATCTGCCTCAGAGCAACTTTCATAGGAATAAAGGGGGCCTTGCCATAAACGCTGTATGCAGTTCTCTTTCTGCATCCATGGTCATCACACACACAACTAAACCACGCCTGTAGCTGCCAGTGACTCCTTACAGGACACTGATTTGTTCAAAGCACTGGTGGTTCGGTCACAAACACATAATTTAAAACCTAACTAGATAGATTTTCCTTAGATCTCATTGCGAGAATCCAGCTGCCATGCAAGGTAAGGCTTTCCCTGCTGGTGAAGCTTTAGAACTCTGCAGACTAAAAGACCAACACACAGAGAGATTATTTGTTTTTTCCATAGATTAAGACCAGTTGTGTCATTTTAGCGATCCAGCAAGATACATGTTTTGTCAGCATATGATCAATACATCCAATTTAAAGGAGTTTTGAGAAGAAAATTATTTTATTGTATGAAAGTTAAAATTACCAACATTTACAGGCATCAACACCTGAATCCCAAAACTTAGAAGACAGACTTGGACAGGCAACTGTTAACTTCAAAAACAATAATCGCTCCTGATGAGGTTAGCGTAGAGGCTGCAATATCAGAACTGGAGAGTATTTCTTCATTGAAAGAAGAGCATAGAATGGCACTGGAGGCTTTTCTTGATGAAAAAGATATTTTGGCTCTCCGACAACAACAGTAACATACAGATGGTTCATCCATTCACCTGTCAAGTATTTTGTGAAAGTTCCCAGCTTCTCAGATGGTTCTATGTAACAACAAACCATTTGGTGCTTCAGGTAAGGCCATGTTAGGTTTCATCACCAAATTGTGTCATCATCATCCTCTGGACCCCAGGATCTCTAAAAACTAACTGAGCAGTTTCTAACCTTATATTCTTTTCAAAAGTAGTAGAAAGGGATGAGAAAGGCCAGTTGTTTCCCTTTTCTATTTCTCAACTTTTAGCATCCGCCATCAGTGGACAGTTACCATCAACACTTGGGTTGTTTCGCTATATCCCATGTCTGCCACACATTTTGCTGTTTTGTTCCCTACATAGGATGATGAGTTTAAAACACGGATACTGAGTGTAGAGTAAGGACCCATTTCCTGCGGAAATTACTCTTCAAATCATCTCACATCTTTGAGAGTTTTTTCATAGGATGGATATGCTTGTTGACTGTATGAACCAAATCCCATTCCCAAATACCTAAATCCATCCTCTGCCTGTCCTATCACTTTCCGTAATATGATTATTTACTCATAAATTTAGAAGCAAAAACAATCAATACATGCGGAAAAAATACCAGATTGCTTATTAATGCTTCAAATAAGTCAATGGTCTTGTATCACTGCTATGTGGTGATACATTAAGAAGGTGAAGGATGTCTGGTATTACTGCACTTACACATGGCACTCAGCAGAGACAAATACTGATACCTTGGCCATCTGGTTCTTTGTGTTGATTGGAGGATTCTTCAGCACAGCCTCGAGAGCTGCATTCATGTTCCCCTTGCAGAACAACAGTCAAGGACCACACAGTTACACAGGACAGAGATACTTGTGCATCACTTTGTTCAACTAATGAAACACAAAGAGATGAGAGAAAACGTTTTTCTACAATGTGTACTGCACAGAATCCTCATTTAGCCTCCACCTGACAGGCATCATTGCTTCTTGCCATTAAAAAGTCAACTGTGCCTTCTTATTTAAGATAATTATGTATTGTATAAGGGAGAAAAGCTTGTGCAGCTTGCATTTTTTAGTTACACAACTCCAACTTGCATAAGAGCTATTAGAGACACTAGGGATGCATGATTACATTGGCTCATCATCCCAATCGGCCGATATTGGCTGTAAAATGAAATATTGGTATTGGCCAATATGCCAATTTCTGCCGCTATGACAAACCATATACATATATACATATATATATACGTACATAAAAAGAGAGATGACTGGTTGTATAATGAAATGTAGATCAAAACCTTGTGTCGGATGCTTATGGAGAACGGGAAACAACAGGGGAAAAAAAATCATTAAAAGAGCCAACTTGTTTCGACGACTGCAGGTCTCCGTCAGGGCTTTAAAAACGAGTTTTAAATCTGTTTTTACAAATTTCCCGTAAAAGTAAAATACCCTTAGAAAACAAAAGGCTGTTAATTATTTTTTTCCGCTGGGCTTTTCAAATTTTAAAGGAAAGGTTCTTGAAAATGCATATAAGTCAGACAATAAAAAAATAGTACTACACAATGCAAACACAAATACATAGTGTTAAACCAGTGTAGGCCTACATAGCTTAAAATACATTAATTCATCTTCTAATTGCTTCATCCTCTTGAGGGTCGCGGGGGGGCTGGAGCCTATCCCAGCTGACATTGGGCGAGAGGCAGGGTACACCCTGGACAGGTCACCAGACTATCGCAGGGCTGACACATAGAGACAAACAACCATTCACGCTCACATTCACACCTGCGGACAATTATCAATTAACCTAATCCCCAATCTGCATGTCTTTGGACTGTGGGAGGAAGCCGGAGTGCCTGGAGAGAACCCACACTGACACAGGGAGAACATGCAAATTCCACACAGAGGGGATCCCACACCCGGGATCTGTGAGGCGACAGTGCTAACCACCACACCACCGTGCCACCCACTTAAACATATAAAAATAAAAATAAACTGAGGTACAAGCATACAGATGAGGCATATTCAGTAAGAGGATTCGGGGAATAGAGTAGCATAATTTTCCATATGGATATGGATGACCATATGGATGTACTGATATCTGTATCCGTTATCGGCCAAATAAGTTGTTATACATTGGCTTATCAGATATCAACAAACAAAATCCAATTTTGTGCATCCCAAAGAGCTCTTGTTCTTGATAATGTTAATGAAACCCAGTAACATTCAACTAGGTTTTGTTTTGTTTATTTCTATAATGTTGTTCATGATAGCAGGTTCACAGCAGGTCACTGCTAATTATAACTTTATGTATACTACATAAAGTTTATTTAAAAATAAATTCTGGTTACAACACCAAACGTGACCACACCCTCGTGTGAGCTGACACCCGGAAACGCTACTGTGACAGTCATCCTTCGGATATGTCCTCACAACTGTACTCATTATGTCACATAATATCTCATATGACTACAGTCTAAACGACCGAGATTAAATACAATTAGAAGATATCAAAATGTACTGCGAACTTGAGCTAACTCTGCTAACTTAATGTTACCGAGCATGTCAACAGAACAGAGATGTGCCTGAACCGACATGGTTCATGTTAAGGGATAAAATGTGAATAAACATGTATAAAGGACATAATATAAATAGACATGTATCAAAGGACATAATTTAAACGCACATGTATGCTATTTAAATGAAAGGATATTGTCTGAGCAAAGCGTCCACTTCTGCTTCGTCCGGACCGCCCTGGTTCTCTCCTCCGTCCTCCTCGTCCACAAACTTATTCTCATCGTATTCATCAACGTCTACTTTCCTAAACCGAGCGGAGTCTGTATTTTTAGACATTTTCGAAACGGTAGTAAAGCTTGTTATGGATAGCAGATACCAGCTGTACTGTCCACTTTCCAGCGCTTCCACTTCCTAACTCCTTCACTTCCGCCTCTTCTTCCTCTTTGGACTTATTGCTGTTGTACAGCGTTATTACCGCTACCTGATGGACAGGAGGATGGTGTAGTCATGTTAGTGGGAGAATTTAAGTACACACATTTTTTTTTTTTTAACCAGAAAAAAACTCTTGAGATTTAAAATCTCTTTTTCAAGAGTGTCCTGGCCAAGACAGACAGTAACATTACTTACAGATAGACAACATGGAACAAAAGCACAAAATAAAAAAACAGATAGCTCTAAAACAAACAATATGAAACACCTAATGAAATTACTACAAAGACAATCAAATAAGCATGTTAATATATGCTTTAAGTGAACCATAAAAACATAAAACAGGGCCAACTACACATGATTGCATAGAACAGCTAAAATACACCCTGACATTGGCATATAGATGATTGCGTGCAAAAAATCCTGGAACAGTGCTTTGGAACAGCCGAGAGTAACCGATGAGTGCAACTTTAACAGGCTGCATACATACATGCTCATCTGGCAAATTTTGTACGTACCCTCAGTACAGACAATAAAAGCATGTTCTGTAACTGGAGAGCACAGCCATTTTCAATTTTTTGCTGAATGTACACATACAGATATGCTGGCAGTAGGCAAAGAATAGCTTTGTAAACAAGAGAATGCCAATGAAAAAGTATGCAAAAGCTTGAAGAGAGCCACCCAACCAGAGCACAGAGAATACAGTGATGAGTTAAGGGCTTACAGTTGGTAATACATTTCAGTGCATCACAATAGAGTCCAGAGCATGCAAACACTGACATGCATTCATATAGGCTATAATACATCCCAATAATCAAGCACAGCCAAGAGAGCAGAGTTTATTTTGGCCAAGACAGAGAAGCAGTTCCTATTTCTGAAATAAGAAACCCAGTTTCAGCTTCAGCCCTTTCACAAAAACAAAGAAATCGTGTAATACTATACCTAGGTGTTTTTAAGATGTAACACGCTCTATGCTCTTGTTCTGAAGTGTAACAATAGTCAGGAGATTTGAAAGCTTCAACTTGGCTTTTGTGAGTAACATTTTAATCAGCATTCAAGATTAATTTTTATCCATAATGCCTTCCCAAGGAAATCCTAATCCTAATGTAAAGTTATGCTCCTTTAGTTCTGATATCTTCTATTTTGCAGCAGATTTAGAAGCAAATCAAAGTCTTTCTTGGGTAGGACAATTAGTTTAGTTTAGTTTATTTACTTTATTAATCCAAAAATTAAATCCATAAATTCAATGTTTTCACTCTTGCTTGTCAGTTACACACAGGTCCGAAAGACAAACGGGACCTATACATGCACAAAGTGGAAAGATGTCAGAGTGAGGGAGCTGCCCTTGGTCAGGCGCCCCGAGCGGTTGGGGGGGTTCGGTGCCTTGCTCAAGGGCACCTCGGCAGTGCCCAGGAGGTGAACTGGCCCCTCTCCAGCCACCAGTCCACGCTCCATATTTTTGGTCCGGACAGGGACTCGAACAGGCGACCCTCCGGTTCCCAACCCAAGTCCCTATGGACTGAGCCCCACACACACACACACACACACACACACACACACACACACACACTGCATTACACAATAGTTTACATACATCATCATCATCATCATCATCATTATAACTATAAGCTGTCTCCAAACTAAATTCAACGCTGTTCAGTTTCAATAATGTATCAATTCAAAACACATTTTTATTACAGATTTTAGAACAAAAGACTTTAGAGAGCAAATTCATTTGATGAGTGACACAACTTTTACATGACACAACTATAACATTTGCGATAGAGACCACGTGACTGGAGGATTCCACCTGAACACAGTTCTTTCCAGTCTCCTAAGCAGTTCTCCATCCTCTGGCTCCTGCCCCAGCTTTCGTTTCTGCTTAACATTCCTGACCACTTCTGCATATCTTTCTCTTCATGCTTATTTTTGTTCTTCCTTCTCATGTTTTATTCATTCACATCCACCCAAAGCAACAAAACTACAGTGTTTTGTCCACTCTCCCTCACAACTAATGCATACTCTAACATCTCATTGGTTTGAGAACCAAAGCTTAATAGTCCAGGGGCCAAGACAGATTTTGGTATCACTTAAAGGGACCAAACGATTTTGGTATTTTTGTAAAAAGTAAAAAGTAAAAACACAACACAACCTTGCTCAGTTCAGTACACTCAGGGGGTTTCTGCTACAGCATCACCCACTCTGGTATTTCCAGTAGCTATGGCTGCTGGTGTTTGCAGACTTTAGATGGTTGGGTAATGCTGTATAACAGACATTTACGAGTCAGTTGCTGACATTTTTACCCCTCTCTACTTGTTTTACTGTTACAGAATGTTTAAGCATTTGGACCCATCATTATCCCACAATAATTTAGCTAATTTAAAACAAGAATTATATATCTAGTGAAGCACAACAGTTGACGTGCAAATTTACAGCACATCAGCAAGTGAGAAAAAAAACAGTAGAAACAGTTTGGGTTTGGATTGGAGAACAGCATCTATCTGCTGTGAGGAACTGAAACTCTCAGACACTAACCTTCACTAAGAAGAGAACATGACAGGAAAGAATTTAGCTGGGTGAAACAAAACCTTGCTGTGTGTGTCCTGATGTCCTGAAGGATCCAGTGACTCCTCCCTGTGGACTATTGCATTAGCTGTATCCAAAGCTTCTGGGATCACATCCGGATCCACAGCTACCCTCAGTGCTGACAGACCTTTATACCGAGTTATTCTGATGAAAAATGTTGGGATTCATGGGACCACAGATGATTTGTCATTTGTTAAAATCTAAACTGAATATGTAAAGGCTCTTCTTCTCTGCATGCTTTTTGTTCTTGAAACAAAGAGAGCTATTTGACACCCATCTCCACAGGATGCCTCATGGTCACACCAAGTGAGACCAGTCATCAAACTTGATTGGACAAGACTTTTACAGTGATATGCCCCTCTGTGATGTCACCAAGCAAACTTCAGGAAAGTTGTGCTCGCTCATAAGTCTTCCTCTTTCTTCTGGGCTGACAACCAGCCCAGACTCTTGCTCCTGGGCCTTTGACCAACCCAGACAGAGCTCTCTTCCTCCTGGGCTCGGACCAACTCAGAGACCCATGCCCCAAACCACTAAACGGAGGGCAATTGCTCACAGACTCTTTCTCCTGGACCACGACGTGCCCTTGCATTGCGGCAGGAGCAAACCCTGGAAACCAGAGAAATTAGTATGCAAACACAAGGTTTGCAACTAACTTTCCAGCAACAAGGAGAACCAAGTTGAGTTAGCACCCCAGCATCTAACTCTGCACGGACCCAGAGTGATCGGCTTCCTAGGACCTGCACTTTTGGAACAAGGACACAACAAAGACTGCATCTAGGGTGCACTATCCCTTTAAGAATGATTTGTGCAACCAATTTTATCTCAATGAAACCTTACCTTGGACCTTTAAGGAAAATCTTAACTTAAAGGTGCTATGTGCAACTGGCCCCTGTACTTTTCTTGAGTATTTTTTTTTTTGGAAACGTCTTACTTTGACTCCAATACATTTAAAAAGACAAATATTGTACTTTGACTACACTACTTTTCTATGAAGGCTCTCATTACTCGTTACATTTGCTTTGAAGTCAGCAGATTTTTTTCTTTTTCTAAAATGCAAAACTTCATAAACTGTGATCATGCAGTTCTGTGTGTGGTTTATTTGTCGAAGTGGTGTTTCCGTACCTCCACCTCATAGTCCGGGAGCCATGGGGTTGAACCTTGTTTTGTTGGGTGCAATTTTTTTCTTTGCTGTTTCTTGTAGCTTGGGGGTACCTCTTCAAAATACAAGAGGGTGCTCGGTGATATCCCTTGGGCATTTTCAGATATTAACCCCTTCATGCCCCAAATCACACAAAAATAGAGTTTTATGATATTGTATGCTGAATACATAAATTAAATGCATCAAATTTACATTCTTTAATGTTTTTTCATACATGGGGAGATGGAAAATGTATTGCATTCCAAATGATTAGTATTAACCCTTTCAAGCCAGGCCTGTAAAACAACTTCTGTAGCAGGAGTCATTAGCTACGACACACAACTCAAATTTGCATTGTGTTGGATCATTTATTGATAATGGCAACAAAACATGAGCAACAGGAAAATGGGTGCAGCTCTTCCCCCCCACAAAATTTATCTAACTAAATCAAACAAGTGCATCCTCACCCAGTGTGTATGCACCCACACTACTAAAACAGTATGGAAAAACACATAACTAACATAACTTCGATAGTACACACTCAGTGGTGTAAAGAACTAATCTCGCAGATGTGTTACATATTAGAGTCTTGAGCATCCTACTCTGAAACATGTACAGAACATTGTGCATGGCAAACCATGCACTTTACAGCTGCATTTCTTGGAGTTACAAGGAGTTTCACTCTTGCAGCCACACCGGATCATCTTCAGGATGTAGTCTGGAACAAGTTTGACATCTTCTGGTAGGTGGATTGGGATCAGTGCCCTGTTACATGTGTCCTTTTTCCATCCAAATTCCTCTGGGTTCATTGCAGGTGGCTGATTGTTATTGAGATTTCGCCACAGGTACGCTTGGAAGTGGGCCCTCTTTACATTTTCAGTGAACGCTTCCTTTGTTGGAGGTAGAGCAGCTAGATTTGGTGAAGACATATATCCTTCCCCATTCTTTTTTCCCCAGACAAGTAGCCTTGTGTGTGTCATGTCTGTGCTCTCCGTTATGCCATAACAGGCTGAGTTGAAGGCAGTGGCTTGGTCAAGGACTTGCTGGAATGGTGCATCCACATTACCAACAGCTGATAGATCGTAACCAGCTTTCAGGGTTTGGATGACAGAGCCTTTCTCCAAACCATAGTACGACGCTACAGTGTATGGCATGGGCTGGTAAAAGGTGTTTGACAATTTGTGTCTGTTTGGCCAGTGTTGACTTGATGTCCACTATTACTCTCTCCTTGCAGGGGGATTCCATGATGAGTGGTACATCCAGTCCTGCCTGATGGTAATGATGAAGAAGCAGGATAAACACATCTGTATCATCAGAAACCACTGTGATTTGATGGGCTTCTCCAGCACACCTCAGGACTTGTTGGACGATGATGGTGTCAGCTTCTTCCTGCTGATTTTCTAGGTCATATCTGGTCCGTCTCTCTTCCATTTTGATTGCTCAGTTCCTCACACAGTAATTTGTACAGCTGTTTCTTGTTGTCGATGGATGACAGGACAACTTTCTTGGCTGGTAGCTTAGTTGATAGGAGGAAATGATGCTTTTTGTTGATCACTGTCTCCCTGACATCTCTGGTGACGTGGCATCGACAACAAGAAACAGCTGAACAAATTACTGTGTGAGGAACTGAGCAAAGACAGGCTATTCCATCTACAGAGCACTAACATACACAAGTTGGTGTTGACAGGTGACCCGTGTCCCCTCGAGATCAAGATGGAAGAGAGACGGACCAGATATGACCTAGAAAATCAGCAGGAAGAAGCTGACACCATCATCATCCAACAAGTCCTGAGGTGTGCTGGAGAAGCCCATCAAATCACAGTGGTTTCTGATGATACAGATGTGTTTATCCTGCTTCTTCATCATTACCATCAGGCAGGACTGGATGTACCACTCATCATGGAATCCCCCTGCAAGGAGAGAGTAATAGTGGACATCAAGTCAACACTGGCCAAACAGACACAAATTGTCAAACACCTTTTACCAGCCCATGCCATACACTGTAGCGTCGTACTATGGTTTGGAGAAAGGCTCTGTCATCAAAGCCCTGAAAGCTGGTTACGATCTATCAGCTATTGGTAATGTGGATGCACCATTCCAGCAAGTCTTTGACCAAGCCACTGCCTTCAACTCAGCCTGTTATGGCATAACGGAGAGCACAGACATGACACACACAAGGCTACTTGTCTGGGGAAAAAAGAATGGGGAAGGATATATGTCTTCACCAAATCTAGCTGCTCTACCTCCAACAAAGGAAGCGTTCACTGAAAATGTAAAGAGGGCCCACTTCCAAGCGTACCTGTGGCGAAATCTCAATAACAATCAGCCACCTGCAATGAACCCAGAGGAATTTGGATGGAAAAAGGACACATGTAACAGGGCACTGATCCCAATCCACCTACCAGAAGATGTCAAACTTGTTCCAGACTACATCCTGAAGATGATCCGGTGTGGCTGCAAGAGTGAAACTCCTTGTAACTCCAAGAAATGCAGCTGTAAAGTGCATGGTTTGCCATGCACAATGTTCTGTACATGTTTCAGAGTAGGATGCTCAAGACTCTAATATGTAACACATCTGCGAGATTAGTTCTTTACACCACTGAGTGTGTACTATCGAAGTTATGTTAGTTATGTTTTTTTCCATACTGTTTTAGTAGTGTGGGTGCATACACACTGGGTGAGGATGCACTTGTTTGATTTAGTTAGATAAATTTTGTGGGGAGGGAAGAGCTGCACCCATTTTCCTGTTGCTCATGTTTTGTTGCCATTATCAATAAATGATCCAACACAATGCAAATTTGAGTTGTGTGTCGTAGCTAATGACTCCTGCTACAGAAGTTGTTTTACAGGCCTGGCTTGAAAGGGTTAATACTAATCATTTGGAATGCAATACATTTTCCATCTCCCCATGTATGAAAAAACATTAAAGAATGTACATTTGATGCATTTAATTTATGTATTCAGCATACAATATCATAAATCTCTATTTCTGTGTGATTTGGGGCATGAAGGGGTTAATATCTGAAAATGCCCAAGGGATATCACCGAGCACCCTCTTGTATTTTGAAGAGGTACCCTCAAGCTACAAGAAACAGCAAAGAAAAAAATTGCACCCAACAAAACAAGGTTCACCTAAAAATTGGGCTATGGCTCCCGGACTATCACGCATGAGCAACTCATTGGCAGCTCATCAGTAGAAACTGGTAGAGAGGCTATTACTATGGCTATGGCAGCAGAAGGAGATGAAGATTCCCCTTTTGTCCTTTTCTCCTTTTTATCTCTGTGGGCATTTCTATAGGCTTGGCAGCATATTCAAAAAGTTTTTATTTTTACAGGTCCTACAAGTAAGTCAGCGCATTCAGAGGGTTGTTTTAGAGTCATTAGGTTCTGTAAATGTATTGCGACAATATGGCAAGGCAAGGCAAGGCAAGGCAAGGCAAGTTTATTTGTATAGCACAATTCAACACAAGGTAATTCAAAGTGCTTTACAGAGACATTAAAAGCAACAAGACACAATTTAAAACAATAAAAACAGTCGATTAAAAAGGGAAATAGAAATTGAGAAAATACAGTAACATAAAATAAAAACAGGCTCAATACATTGAACAGTCAGGATAAGAAAAGAAGTAGAATAATAAAAGGCATAAATCAGCAGTGTGTAGTTAAAAAGTATGGGCAGTAGAATACAGCAGGTAAGTATTTAATCTAAGAGTACGCTTCAGTAAACAATAGTGTTTTTAGCCCTGATTTAAAGGAGCTGACAGTTTGAGCAGACCTCAGATCTACAGGAAGTTTGTTCCAGAGGTGAGAAGCATAATAACTGAATGCTGCCTCACCTTGCTTTGTTCTTGTTCTTGGAACACACAACAAACCTGTTCCAGATTACCTAAGGGGTCTGGATGCTTCGTAGGGAACCAGTAGATCAAGCATGTATTTTGGTCCGAGACCATTTAGGGCTTTGTAGACCAGCAGTAAGATTTTAAAATCTATTCTTTGACTCACAGGAAGCCAGTGTAGCGATTTAATGACTGGTGTAATATGGTCCATTTTCCTGGTGTTTGTAAGGACTCTGGCGGCAGCGTTCTGAATCAGCTGCAGCTGTCTGATTGATTTTTTGTTAAGGCCTGTAAATAAGCCATTGCAATAATCCAACCTACTAAAAATGAATGCATGAATAAGTTTTTCCATGTCTTGTTTAGACAGAAACCCCTTAATTCTAGCTATATTTTTCAGGTGGTAATAGGCAGATTTAGTAATAAACTTTAAATGCTGTTGAAGTTCAGGTCTGAGTCAATAAGAGTAAGGGACTGTAGTCGTGTGATGACACTGAGATATAGAGTTGTGTGTCGTCGGCATACGTATATACGTATGATAGGAGATGTTGTGATGTTCCATAATCTGGGCTAGGGGTAGCATATAGATGTTGAAGAGAAGTGGTCCGAGAATGGACCCTTGAGGAACCCCACATGTGATCGTAGTTCGCTCAGATTCATGGTTACCAAATGACACAAAAAAGTCCCTGTCTTGTAAGTAAGATTTGAACCATTGTAGCACAGTGTCGGTGACTCCCACCCACTTTTCCAATCTGCTAAGTAGTACTGTATATTATGATCAACTGTATCAAATGCAGTACTGAGATCTAGTAATACCAGGACAGAGGATTTGCATGCATCATTATTCTGATGAATATCATTTAAGATTTTGATAAGGACAGTCTCAGTGCTGTGATGTGGCCGAAATCCAGACTGAAATGTGTTAAAAAGATTGTTTTGCATCATAAAAGTATGGATTTGCTGAAAGACAACCCTTTCAATGATTTTCCCCAAAAATGGCAGATTTGATATTGGCCTATAGTTACTAATTGTTGTGGCGTTCAGATTTGATTTTTTTAGGAGAGGTTTTATTACTGCAGTTTTCAAGGCATGGGGAAACTGGCCTGCTGTAAGAGAAGTATTTATTATCTGCAGTACATCTGGAGCTATGCAGTTAAAAATGGTTTTAAAAAAGTTTGAAGGCAGAATATCAAGGCAGCATGTTGTGGGCTTTAATTTTGAAACCGTTTCTGTTAGAGTTGTGTAATCTAGGAGGCTAAAATGTCCTAGATTAACCGGAGGACAGGAAGGCACAAGTGTTATCATTCCTGAGCTGGAGCTGCACACTGCCTGTCTTATCTGTAATATTTTGTTTGTGAAGAAGGCTGCAAAGTCTTTACATGACTTGTTAGACAGTAGTTCAGGAGGGAGTGATGCTGTGGGGTTGGTCAGTCGGTCCACTACAGAAAAAAGTGTCCGGGCATTATTACTGTTTCTATTGATAATCTCTGAAAAATATGATTGCCTTGCATTCTTCAGTTCCTGGTTATAGTTGTGAAGACTCTCTTTATAAATGTCGTAATATACCTGGAGTTTGTTTTTTTGCTACCTGCGTTCAGCTTGTCTACATACTCTTTTGTATTCTTTAACCAGTATGGTGTTTCTCCAGGGTGCCTTTTTCCTACCTGACATA
>NC_065526.1:38414072-38433721 GCF_006386435.1 Epinephelus moara
TTTGCAGACACCCGGGGCTATGTATACGTTATTTTATCTGACTCGGTTAACCCTCGGGGGTCGCTCATGTCGTATACCACATGAGACGACTCTCGTTACTATTTATAAAATATCTCCGGGGAAAAAAAGATCTATAGAACTTGATTGAGCAGTGCAGGGTTGAGGTTATACAAGCATTAATACACAAGGAGACCAGGCAAACCAAAAATTGGGGAAAAAATGGCTTGTGTGCAGTGAGTGTGTGCACAGATTTTTTACACCACAACACACCAAAAAGCAGAGGAAGACATATTAACCCCGCTGCAAACTACACATCTAAATTAACCAACACATCAAGGGAGGGCAGTAATAGTCTCTGACCAACATTAACACTGTTTACACACAGACATTGATGAAAGGGAGCACAACAGACCTTGAGCAGCTAATGTTAAGTTAATACCAATCATGCCCTTGTTTTTACACAACAAATGTAGCTAAACCCACCATCCGGTGGTAGTAATTTGTGCATGCCGAATTCCCCACATAGAAGTCCCCCTAATGATTCGATACATTACGTAGAATTGCATCTTAGAGAACATAACACACGTGTTAAAAGATAATGAATTTGACGGCGCGTATAAATGCAGCGGCTTGGTACTCTACGCTAGTGCTAGCTACTAGCTACTAGCTAGTACTGCTAGTGCTAAGTGCCGAACAGAATTTCGTTGTACAATGTACAATGACAATAAAGTTGTCTAATTCTAATAATTAAAAGACTCGTTCCCTTACCGCTCTTTCTCTTAGTCGTGCGTGTATTGTTTGCATTCTTCTCTTCGTCTTCTCCGTTGTCTTCTTCTTCGGCGAATAATACACACACAGACCAACTTCCGGTATGGACTTCCGGTATGGATTGGATATATGGCAGCGCCCATGTCCGCCATCATGTCTGCAGTTGGGTCCCTCTCGATTTTTATGACCCTGTCGGTCAAAATGACCGGCGACGAAAAAGTCTAGCGCAACCTCTGCTTTGGATATAGGCTGACTACCATGATCATCCCACTTGTATTTTTACCCTTCATCTATTTTTATTTTGCTACTCTTCATGTTGCCTTCAGCACAAGATTATGTTGTTTGTCACTTGTTTTAGACAATAGATGCAATTTTGAATTCACTACAAAAGCAATTCAAAGTTGCTTTGGATGAAAGTGTCAGCTAAATGACTAATGAAATGTCTATGTTGGTCAAACTACTACACAACATTTCATTGACACAGATGTGAGAATGTTGGGAAATATAAGTCAGTTTCCATAATAATTCATATCCATCTAGTTGCTTTATAGTACACAATACATATAAAGCAAGAATTGCCTGATTTGAGTTGGTCATAACCATCAGTCTGTTCTAACTATTGCTTTAAAGTTATTTTGTTTTATCCTATGTGAAGCACTTGTGTCATGTGGGTACTGTCCCTCCCCCTTTTTTTCTTTTTCTTTTTGGCGTTGTGTTTTTTGGTTGATTTTTTTTGTATGGTGTTAACTATGTATGAAAGGACAGCAGTTATACATTTTCTGTTTGCTCAATTGATGAGTTTTGTCTTGGCTGTCTGGAATAAAATAAAAAAGAGTTAAAAAGAAAAAAAGTAAAAAAGTAAAATTATTTTGAGTTACATGTGGGAATTGGTTGGGTCTAGTGATCAGTAGGAATATCTCGGATGCAATAACGTGCTTTGGTATTATTAACATGTACTGTATTTTGTTTACAATTGATTTTGTACGGCAGCTCTTATGATGAGAATTAATGTAGCCTAGGCTATATTTTGTAATCTGACATTCTGGTTTCACAAACTTCAGTTTCCCAGTAAAGTTAAGAAAACAAATTGAATGGTGTCAGTATCCCTCTGTCCAGCCTGACGGTTGGCATTAGTACACTGTGCAATGTGCCATGTGTCCTACATCTCTCTACATCCACCTTGAATCCATGCTTGATCCACCCTTCCAGCGGGATCAGAATAATCCTGATTTTTAGCTTCAAAACTATCCCAATCTCCACTTTAGAATTTTGAAATACCCAAAAACAGCGTTTGATCAGGATTCTGGGTAGGATTGGATTACCAAATCCATATCCGAATTTTACTAGAATCAGGATCACATATCCTGATTTAAAATACCCAATTTTGAGATTTAATCCTATCCAGACCAGTCTGATCCAGATTAAAAGTTTTGAAATACTGGGCCCAGGAGACCAGCTGTTACATGAGGAGAGCTGAACAGGGCAGTAGAGGTGCATCACCCCAGCAGCAGGACCAGTATCTGCTCCTTTGTGCAAGGAGGAGCAGGAGGAGCACTGCCAGAATCCTACAAAATGACCTCCAGCAGGCTACTGGTGTGCATGTTTCTGACCAAATTGTCTGACTCCAATAGGGTGGCATGAGGCATGATGCCCTCTAGTGGGACCTGTGCTCACAGCCCAGCACCTTGCAGCTCTACTGGCATTCACCAGAGAACACCAGAATTGGCAGGTCCTCCATTGGCGTCCTGTTCTCTTCACAGATGAGATCAGGTTTATACTGAGTACATGTGACACGTGTGAAAGAGTCTGGAGACTCCATGGTAAATATTAAGCTACCAGTATCATCATCCAGCATGACCAGTTGGGTTGCCCAACCTCATGTAGCCAGGGTGTGTAGGCAGTTCCTGGATGATGAAGGCATTGCTGTCATTGACTGGCCCACTCCCCTGACCTAAATCCAACTGAGCTCCTATTGGATGTTATGTATCGCTGTATCCGACGCTGCCAAGTACAGCCGTGGACTGTCCAGGGTCTCAACGATGCCCTGATCCAGGTCTGGGAGGAGATCCTCCAGGACACCATGCACTGACTCATCATGAGCATGCCCAGACATTGCCAGGAGTGCATACAGGCATGTGGGGGCCATAAACACTTCTGAGTCACATTATGAGTTGCCATGATAAAATTCACTTAAGTTGGATCAGCCTGTGATTTCAGTTTTTTTACTTAGATTTTCGGTGTGATTTTGAATCCAGTCCTTAATGGGTTGATGATTTTGGTTTCCACTGACAGTTGTTGCGTCATTTTGTTCCCAATAAATTATGCAATGCACATCAGTACAGATTTTCAACTTGAATAATTTGATCCTCAAAATCTGTGTGTGATTTCAGTGTTCGCTTAATTTTTGGGGGGCGAGTATTTGACCAAGAATATCTATACTTTGACTCAAGTTTTAGAGTTATATACTTTGTCTGATGGCCATTGTCACTGGGAGTTGCAGTGATGTTGGAGAGTTTCAGTAGAATTTGCATTTAAGAATATTGAGATAAGTGGCAGTTTAATGAATGTCTTGTTGGATTCAAGACTTAGACATAAATTTGATTCAATAGTTGTGAATTAGTACACTAAAATATCTTTACTTTATTCTCACCCTGTCATCTAGGCAAGGAGTGCTCGGTACATCTGCATATACTCAATCATTTTATATGCATGGGAGGTCTCATTGTGTTTCAACAATCTTCAGGTTTGTTTCCAGGGTCACGTAAATCTCATACTGTAAATATTAGTCAGAAAGTGTTTTTCTGAAGTTGATTTTTCAAATTTCAGGACACACGAAAACATGAGATGTGAAAAAATGCTTTAATTGGCAGACCACAATGAATTCAACAAAGCCCATTACTATTCTAATCAAATGGTATTGTATAAAAGCCAAATATGGACAGTATGGTCTATTGTTACTGCATGGATACGAAAATAACGATGTAAAACTTAATAAATTACATGCATGCATGCATTTGTATCAAATTTACTTTACATATAGACAGTATAATGGGAAATAGTGGTAAACAGTCGTAGTAGTTTATTAGTATTTCGGAAGTGAAAGCATTGTTGCATTGCCATTACTGCAGTTTAAGAGGAAAGAAGAGGTTTGCCATCCACAGACTCACTCAATATTTTCATTCTTTTAAAAGCTAATTTCAACATTCCATTGATCAAGACACCTTTCTTATCCATATTGTCTTTGCGAGTCCATGACTAGATAAACACCGTCCCGCTTTTAAAACCGTCAGATTTACTTTTTAACATTACAGTGGGTTGTATTAAAATGCAAATAAGAGTGGCCTAAGAGTTTAAAGGCTGCAATGAGACAAGTTCTCAATGATTAAGAAAAGACCCTGAATTTTCTGCCATCAAGGGGGGACACCATCAGCCGTGCTGAGCCCGGGGAGAGGAGAGGTCGCCAGTAGTTTCTCCAGATGACGGTACAGATTCGGGAAACCAGCAAGACACATGCTACCACCAGCAGTACAACTGGTTGGACACAGAAAATGAAAATAAATGGAACAGTAGGTGATTGGGCCAGCCACCAGATCCAAAGTGTTTGTTCAAGTTTAACCCTTTGAAACCTGAGCAAATTGGCTTGATTTCTTTCAAAAAATGGGAAGAAGGCAATGAGCAACGAAAAAAGAAATGACCCCAAAAATTTGCAAAAACAAATTGTAAAAGAGAAAATTAAAAACAGGAAAATTAGTTGTTTTTTTAAAAAGAAAAAGAAAGAAAGAAAAGAAAATGAAACTTACAAACAAAGACAGAATGACCTGGACAAAGTGCTTAAAAATTCAAATTTTTCTGTACTATAATTTTAGATATTTAATAATGTATTATATAATTATTATATTATTATTGTTATTATAAATATATATTTTCCTAGCTTTTTGCTTTTTTCCCCCAAAAATAATTTTCTAAATCTATTGTTTAGTTGTTTTTATTTATTTATTTATTTTTTGCAATTTGTGGGACATTTCTTACAAAGTTGGTCATTGCCTTTTTTCCAAATTTTCTCAGGGTTCAAAGGATTAAATATTTGTGAAAGCAGCACAGGAAAAGTGATGTTGCTCCAGGTTTTAAAGGGTTAAAAATGGAAATCACTTTAACTAAGTATGGAAAGGAAACACACTATAGCCCCTTTTCCACCGCAGGAACTTTTCTCATTTACCCGGGATTTTGAAAAACCTCCGCATGTTTCCACCGAAATTACCTGGGTAAAAAACTTTCCCTCAACCCCAAATTTACCCTGGAAAAAGTACCTAGTACGGGGGTAGGACTTTTCAGATTTCCCGGAATTCTTGAGGGGCGGGGCTGTGTGCTGAAGAACGCCGATCGATGGAACACACATGCAGCATTCCGCACTTCCTGGTACGGGCAGCCGCTGAAAACTTTATTTCATTTCTTCAGGCTCCACTTCGTTTGTGTTTTGATTAAGGATGGGTACTGAAACCCGGTACTAAATTAGCCCCAGGGCTACATTGTCAAAGACCGTAGTATTGATCAGCGCTAATGGTATCGGTTCTCCTCTGCGCTCTGTGCTGGCACTGATCTCCTCCACACACACACATACACCAACGCGACAGGGCCACCGGTGACAGCCGAGCGGGCCGCAGTGTAACGAAGTGAAGATAGCTCAAAAATGACTCGAGTTGACAGCAGCTACACTCGTTACTGTAAGTGACACTAACCCTTAGCGAGTAAGAAGCCAATACTTTGTCAATACATGTGTTCAGCAAGCATGAACATGTAAACATGCAGACATCGATATTCAATATGCTCTGTCAGTCTCTCATCCACCGTCACTAACGTTATGTCTTACACAAGGACAGCACGCTAGTTCAGCTGATAGTGAATTGTTACTAATAAGCTCAAATGACAGCTGTCTGTATGCAGACTAACTTAGTTTGACACTTATCTTAAAATACTTTTAAACTTAGCTGCTGACTGAGACAAACAGCCCCAACTCTCTACACCAGCATGTAACTAGCCAATAAGCTGGCGGAGCCAAATACAGGGCACACGCCGAATCATCTACGTCATCACGCTAATTTGAATAAATTTCCCAGGAACTTTGAGGTGCAGTGGAAACGCAAACCACACAGATTACCAGGAATTATTTTACCCAAGTAAACAAATTCCTGGTAATAAAAGTTCCTGAAATGTTGGTGGAAAAGGGGCTTATGATTTTTATGTAAATATAATTACATCATATTTGGAAGCAACAGTCCAGCTGTACTCTTGACGCTCTTGTAGGCAAGTGACATTTATAGCGTGTGAGGATTTAGACTTGGATTCATATACCATAAATGTCAGATAAAAGCAGCAAATTATTTAGCCTGTCAGGCTCTGCTACAAAGACAATAGTAGGACTGGTGCTGGTGAGGTCAAAGTTCCAGTGATCCAGCTGTAGTAGAGGTTGTCTATAACTCACCCATGAAGACAGAATTTGGAGTGGGATCATCTGGGTTAAAATGTCTTAAGATGTTTCCAACCAGAGCCACGATCACCACAGGGTACACTGTCAGGATGTAACGCACCCAACGGTCCAGCACCCAGTTCTCAAGGATGAACCTGCACACACAGGAAAACACTCATCAGCCAACTGTAAAACATATAAGAGTGCAGTGATGATTTAAAAGTGCTCCCAGAAATTTGATCACTCGTAATGTTGCAGATGACATGAATAAGAAAATACAAAATTGATACGGATAGTAGAATTTCTGCAGTGAAGCTTCCCTCAGCAGCTGCTGTCTTTAGTAACATTTTTCAAGTGTCATGCCAAAGATTGACAAAATTTTACATATATTCAGATTTTTCTTCAAAAAACAAACAAACAAAATAACATAATTTTGTCCAATCAAAACTTACCATCCCATCACCTCTGCAAACAGGATGCACAGAGAAGCTGTTGCTGCTGTGCTCCTGTCCACTCCCCACATGTGGAGAACCAGTGAAAAGTTGATCAAGGAAGCGATAGAAGTCCATGTGGTGTAGAGAGCCAAACCATTCTGGACCTGAGCATATCAACATTAATGAACACAAAGATTGCATCATTCACATGGGAAAGAGTGTGGTTTCAAACACCGACACTCATCAGCATTATAGTGAACCGGGGACCATTTTGTTATGGGATCACTCCAGCCGCAATGCTGATCTGAGACTTAAAATAAGTGTCAGCCAGGGGCATAAAGTGAGGGGCCAATGGCCCCTTCCCTTCTCTGTAACACCCTACTTCCTGCCCTATTGCTCAGACCAGACCCATCATTAATGTGGTTTTCATTGTGATCTTAACCTACACATCTGTAAAGTTTCGTGACTGTATCTTGTACAGTTTTGACATTATCTAAAAAATCTGTCCACAAAATGACAGATAGACAGGCAGACAGATTAACAGCTGGCAAAGTACTTGTAGTACTTGTAGTAGTTCCCACTTACAACAGGTGTTACCAGAACCACATTTCTGTATGACAGACAGACAGACAGACAGACAGACAGACACACACAGACTCACAAAATAAAAACAATAGCAGCCCCACTGTCACAACTGGTAATAAAGAGAAAACATGTAAGAGTGTCTTATCGCCCCGACACACCAAGCCAACGGTCAGCCGTCAGTCAAAGTTGGGCCATCAGTGAGCTTCTGTTGCCCCAGTTGCCCCATTGTGTCCTGCACCAATGTCTCTCGTCGACACCCGTCTGCTTTTTTTGGTAGATTTAGCATGTGGAATTGGCTACAGTGACTGTGGAGCCGGCTGGTGAATTAATCACTCTGATTTGTAAATGTTGTTCAGCTCAATGCACAAGGAGAGAAACAGAAGTGAGGAAAGTAAACAAAGGGCTTAAGTCAAGAGAGAGAGTGAGACCAAAACAAACTTGTTCCATATGGTAGGATTATTTTTCTTTAGCCATTGAGCTCTTTAACAGAAACATTTCCTGATGGTCTATGTTATTGCTCACTGGCGCACGGTAAATGTGGTCTGTTCTTTAAACATTGCATTGTGTTGTTAATGTGCTAACTGGCTAACTAGCGTCATGACTGCCTTCTGGTTTCTGTTTTTGGATGACAATTACAGATGGCCGCCATCTGCTGGTGTGAGAGTTATTTCCTCTCACACAGGCACAGAACATACATGTTGGTTGACCGTCCACTGTAGTCTTTGTGGTGTGTTAATGTGCAACTTTTTGGCTGAGACACAGCGGCGATGCAGCAGGGCGGGCTTGGAATGTCGGTTTGGTGTGTCTGGGCGTTTATTTAACATTTGTCCATGATACAAACAGTATGCCGTACCAGTACTCTGAGACAGGCCAGGTCTTTGCGATGGTATGTCTTTAACCACAGCCCATAGTAATCTGTTGCATAGCAACAAAGGAACAAAGCACTGTAGTTGGTAATCACTATCAGGATTAATACAACCAGAGCTGCTAGCATCAACCTGCAAAACAGAGAGAGAAAAAGAGAGGGGCAGCAGTCTCAGGGTCAGTTGTTTCATTACAGCTGCACATTTCAGAGACAGCTAACAAAATAACTTCCCTAACACTGATATGATCAGTCATAACATATTATGAGGTAATTTACATTTTTTATGGATTCTCCACTCAGTGACCACAGGACACCCCTCTTCTTTCAGATTTATACTGATGACTGTGTTTCACCATCTAACCAAAAGCCTTTGTTTCATTTAAAGGTTACACTAATTTTATCACCTCAAAACTTATTGTGAATTATTAATGATGCTAACAAACTCAGGGGTCACGTTAACCGGATATTCTCGGTCATTGACCGGTTTTCTACAACAATGACCGGAAAATCTGAAGGCCGTCGGCCATTTGACCGGTTGCAATTACCACCCCTGCCCACTTGGCGGTGGAGTGCACAGTCAGTGGTTTAAATGGCTGCCGTTTTCACACTGCAGAGAAAAAGTCATTCATTTGCTTCATGTAGCGTTGTTAACCTAACGGCCTGGACACACCAGATGCATTAGTGCCGCAGAAATCCTGCGACTGTACTCACAGGCACTTGACTGTCCACACAGGCAGCGCATTTCTCCTGCGCTCTCCGCGCCGGTTAAACATCGACTCCACTCGTCTGTTCCCGTCAGTACTAATTTTTTCACTTCAACAGGTCATTTTAAACATGGGTAAGTCCATATTTTAATTGTTTTTTATAACGTAATAAGTTAATGACAATTTGTCATTGCATGTCCATGTATCGAGCGTGCTGGATTAACACTGAATGAATAGGGCATATTGTTCTGACCATTTTATTGATGTAGTCTGTAGGCTCGGTGACACAAAATTAAAATTGTAATGAAGTGATTAGGGTATTGAAAAATGTGTTCGGTTATGCACTGTTGTGTTATTTTAAATTCTAAAAACGGTATTTTCTCCTCACATTCCTCAGTGCATGCTGTTGTTATTTTATTTTGGATTCTCTCGTCTTTTCTGTGTCCAACTTCCTGTTTGGTACGATCCGCTCTATCCAGCTTGACAGAAGCGCTTGCAGCTCGCGTGTAGACCAGACGCCGAACTGAAGCGCTGCGGTGTGTGGATGTCTGTTCATCTTTTCGTTCATGTCCTTATTAATGCACACTTTATAACTTGCTTGTTGGATTTATTAAAAACGAACGAATAAAAACTAAATGTCTTTGAATATCTTTATTATCATTTAAAAACGAAAATTAAAATGACCGATAAAAATAGATTATAACTGGATTTTTATGACCCTGTCGGTCAAAATGACCGGTGACGAAAAAGTCTAGCGCAACCTCTGCAAACTAAATATTAAATTATCTTCAACCTGATTACACTAACAGATTTGTAAAATAACTGATTATGGAACTTCTCAAAAGCAGTCAAATAAATTCCACTGTGTAATAACTGATGAAACCTTCCTACAAACTTTTTCTAAACTAATTTAGCACAACTGAGACAAGTGAGAACAAAATCATTTGGGAACATTTGAGGAATCTGTCTCGTTCACGCATGTTGACATGTCCCACCTTGCTTCATAGAAAATGTATATTATCCACATAACTCATTCTAAATTTTAGAGGTATACTTTGCAGGATTTTCCTAAAAAAAAAAAAAGGGTAGACTCATCGTAGTAATCCCTTTCAATCATCACTTATCACACATTAGAAGTGTGTGGCAGCACATTTATCTGCAGAGACTCCGGCCTCTGCCTAGATGTTATTTTTTTTCTGTTCAGGACGTATTTGGGCTGCATCCGTTGGGCAGTGGTGTTGAGCCCTCAGTCAATAACAGCGTGCAGGTCAGGTTGAGACTATTTAAAAAGGTGGCGACCAGGTAGTAGGAGCATGCATCCAAGAGGAAGCCACAAAAATCGCGGACACAGTGCTGAAAATAAATAAATAAATAAATAAATCAAGCGAGGCGAAAATTAAGCGGCAACCTCCGGGACTGAAAAATGAAGCAAACATGGAAGTACCAAAAACTGCAGTTCCTCTAATGGCCACTTGAGGCTGGCTACACAAGCCAGTCAATCCCCACAGACCCCCATGTTAAAGGAGAAGTCTGGAATTTTGCACTTTGAGCCCCATTTCTGGGTTGTTTATGATGAAATAGAATGGTTAAGACCAAAATTGTGACAATTGCTCCTTTTCAAAGAATTTGGCTTTCCCCTGCCTGGCTTAACAGTGCTGCCTATGGCCATGTGTAAATCTGTCCTAAAACCACCCTAAACGTTAATTTTCAAAGCCATGAAACTCACTGAATGGTCAGTGGTGTTCGTTGATGTTTTGACATAAAAATCGTAGCAAACTAGTTTCCATCCGTGTTTTCGCTATTCATCTCAATTGTGGAACTATTTTTTCAGCTGCCTCACACCTGCGTGTAAACTTCCGCTTGATCGTTCTTTTGACCCTGGAGCGTTATACACTCCAGCCCACTTGATGGCAATAATGCTCCTTTACGTGGGTGTCGCCAACCGGCAGGAAACCATTGCAATGTAATGGGACACAGAAAAGAAGCAGAAGAAGAAGGTTGGCATTGTGTTCAAAGGCATCGTACTGTGTAGGTTGTTTACAAGCGAGTAATCTATTGTGCAACTGTTTAAACTTATTACAAAACTTTTTCGTTCGTTCTCGTTCTTCCTCCAGGACCGCACATAGCACTGTCGAGCCGGCACTTTTGCTGAGCTAAAAGACTACAATGACAAACTAGTGCTGCACGATTTGATAAAAATGTGCGATTGCGATTACAATATAATACATAAATGGTATTATGAGTCTTCTTGCTTGATTCAGTGTTTCCCCTACATTATATTAGGGGGGCACTGACCTGACCTGATCTGACATAGTTATTGTTATGGACAGTGTGTAAATGACAATCTAAAGGCTGCTGTTACGCACAGTCAAACACGCTGCTCGCACAGCAGCGCAGCACGGCACTGTACACACAGCGGAGCGGAGCCTGTTGCATTCAGGCGTTGTCACGTAAATGACAAATTCCAGCACGTGAATAGGCCATAGCACAACACAGCAGCATGTCAAGTGGGCCGAACCCGAGCAAAATTTTGCTCAATTTTTAATTTGTTATTATATAGTTTGTTATGGAGTCCGTGATTTCCAAGTGACACTTACAAATGAATTCGTAACTTTACTTGGATGTTGTTGTATGAGGCTCTGGTGGCTTTCAGTTGTCTCTTTGTCTTTAACGTCACTCGGCTTGGCTTTCTCTCGCATGCATTCTTCCTACTTTTCTCTGTGCTGTCTCAAGTGCTGATATAGATTGGTCGTGTTGCCGCGGGACGTGGCAACTTTAACTTTTAAACTTTTACACAGCACGTCTTTCTCTTCAATGTCGCTGTACCTGAATCCAAAGTATCGCCATATATTAGACGTAGCGTTTTTTTTCCGCCATCAACTCAGCCTGTTCATAGCCTTGCTCATGCTGTTCTTCAGCGTCTATGTTGGTCACTGCTGCATGCCGGGTTGTCACCTGACCATACGTGCTGCACACACCAGGGTAGCCTGTGGGCGTAATGTCAACAAACTCCACACACTATAGGAGAGGTAGTCACGTTCACAGGCACACACGTTAACATTTATTTACATTAAATCGCAAATCGCAGCCTTTTATGCGGTTATGTAATCGCACAGCCTGACATCGCAATTACAACTGCGATTAGATTAATCGTGCAGCACTACAACAAAATTACAACTACAATGAGGCTTCCTATGGAAAACCAATGGATTAGACAAAATGTCAAATAAATCATCATGGAAACCACAGTTTGCTATTTTTATGTCAGAACATCAACGAACACCACTGACCACTCGATGAGTTTCATGGCTTTGAAAACAAACGTTTAGGGTGGTTTTAGGACAGATATACACATGGCCATAGGCAGCACTGTTAAGCAAGGCAGGGGAAAGCCAAATGTGACAACTGTACAGGGGGTGAATATTTTTTTTTATAACTCACCCATTTAGATGTTATTAAGGCTTACATTTACATATACTTAGGGGGTGGCAGCTGGGTGTTGTCCTATGACAGCTCGCTATCATGTTGACAACGTTGGTTTGGTAAGGTAACCATGGCAAATTTCAGTGTGTTTTCAATCAATCAATCAATTTTATTTATAAAGCCCAATATCACAAATCATAATTTGCTTTACAGCATACGACATCCCTCTGTCCTTTGGACCCTCACAGCGGATAAGGAAACGACATCCCTCTGTCCTTTGGACCCTCACAGCGGATAAGGAAAAACTCCCCAAAAAAACCCTTTAAAGGGAAAAAAAACGGTAGAAACCTCAGGAAGAGCAACTGAGGAGGGATCCCTCTTCCAGGATGGACAGACGTGCAATAGATGTCGTACAGAACATTGGTTTAGCTCTTTAGGCATTGAAAACATTTCAGCTCATGAAAGTCAACTGTTACGTTTTGGCCATCTAACAAAGAATTCAGTATTTGGGTGTACTAAAAGAGCCCCTAAGGAGTCAGATGTTCAGTTTTTCCGCTAAGTATCTTTTGCTTAAATGTTTTTTGCTAGCAAAAATTAAGATTAATTTTATCACAGTTAACCATAAATGGACCACGCTAACAAAGCTAACAGCTAGCGTTAGGGTCATCTTCACCCTGGTATCTAAATGTCAGTTCTGGCTACAAAATTCCAAGATGGTGACAGCCAAACGCCAAACTCCAGACTTCAAAACAGGAGTTCACAAACCAAGGGGTGATGTCACGGTGGCTCCATTATTTTATACATTCCTAAACAAGAATTTGGGATTGGCTCTCACTTTCACTTTGCTGGCGAGCACTAAAGGAGAGGATGGGGATGAAGAGCGATGCAGAGTTGGCCTGTTTCCCCTCTGACAGGTAGGTGCCAGCAGGGACCTTAAATAGCTTACTAAAATATCATCTTTTCAATTACAACTATTGCTAAGTTTCTACAGTAACACAGTACCGAATACAAATATGTAGGGAGGAGAGGCCAAGTTTAGATGTTGTGTGTACAAACAGTAACTGACAATTCCAGCATAGTATACATTTAAGAACTAATAATTTTTTCTTAAAGAGGCAGTTCCCCCCAAATAACTAAAACATTTTCCCTCATCTTCCTGTAGATGTTAGGTTTTTTCATTTGGCCATGTTTTAAGACCTCCATCACTGAGATTTCTGCCTCATACAATAGAAGTGAAAGGAAGTTTGTTTGTGGAGCTCACCAAATTACAGTACAAGTGAAATTCAACTGCAGCGTGTTTTCTCAAAACGTCTCTGTTATTCTGGCTAATAGACAGTACACAATTTCATAGGAACCATTTCTTCTGTGTAAAGTAGTTCCACTATTTGGAGGTTAATTATTATTATTATTTTTCATAAATGTTTAATTTTTAAAATCTGTAATGTTGCAAGCTTAACAAATTAAATTCCAATCACTTCCATAGTACTGGGTGGATGCAGAAAACTACAAGACCAATACCTTTATTTTTCAGGAAGAAATCTAAGTCAATTTTCATCATACATACACATACAATTGACTCTTTTCATACTTTAATTCTTCCACTTTTTTCTGTCAGTGTCAATGCAGACATGGGTTAATGTTTAATTATGGTTCATTTAAGATTTTCTATTCCTCCTGATCGTAGTGTACCTAACCCAAATCCACATTACACTCAGATTTGTTTTTTTGTTTGCATTACTGTTTTTTAGTAGTTATGTGTAAATAAATGAAGTAAAAATAGAAGTAGTAGCAGACATACTCTTTATCCCACAGCAGCAGCCATATCATGTTCATCAGCATGTTGGACAGCCAGCAAAAATAGAAGCTGTAGGGCAGCAGACACTGAGCCCAGGATCTATTCACAGGAAGAGAAATGGCAGTTTCAGCAGCATGTTGCTCTGACCAATGAATCCTACCAGACAGTAAATCTGTAAATGTGACTATTCTGTAGTTAGCTTACCCTCGGAATACGTATGTTGTGAGGTATATGACCATCAGGGTTAGCCAGGTATAGATAACACCCCAGATAGAGAAGGTCCAGCCAGCTGGAGTGATGCCTGTCTCATAGCGGCCCGACACATTACCTGTGGTGGAATGGAAAGGACCTGGAAAACAACTAGACATTCAGTTTCGAGACCATAATGAGGTTAAGAAGTGATCGTGGCCATAAGGCTTGGCTCTCAGTCATTGTTAAGATTGGATGGGCTCCAGGTCAGAGCTCTGTGCAGGCCAGTCAAGTTATTCTACACCAAACTGGGAACCAATTCCTTGTGAAGCTGGCTTGGTTGAAAAAAACAACAAAAAACATTTAATAGCCACATTTCTTTCCTGAAACTGTGCTCCAAATTCAGTACAGTGGTAATCAGATCCTTCACTGAAGTACAAGTTCAACAATCTTTAGATACCCCATTACAAGTAAAACTGCTTGATTCAAAATACTACTTAGACTGTTATTACTGATGCATTAATGTGCAAGCAGCATTTTACTGGTATAGCTGGTCTAGGAGCTACTTTTAACTTCTTTTCACAGAATTAGAGCATTTTGCATTGTGGTTTTTGTGAAATGTTGGATAAATTTAGCTCTTTGGGCATTGAACAGTTATTAATGAAACCATGTTAGAAAGGTTGAGGGGAAATCTCTCTTTGGTGAAACTAACAACTCCTTGACATGTGACAAGGAGCCCCATCTAGACACTGTTTTTTCTCTGTTGTAAGAAGCCAAAAAGATCAGGAAATTAAAGATATTTTTTGGGGGGCTTTTCAGCCTTTAATGGATAGGACAGACAAGCGTGAAAGGGGGAGAGAGAGAGGGAGTGACATGCAGCAAAGGGCCACAGGCTGGAGTCGAACCCAGGCCACTGCGGCAACAGCCTTGTACATGGGGCGTCTGCTCTACCACTAAGCCACCGGCGCCCCAGGAACCACTTGATTAATGCTAAACATTGATTGTATAAGATTTTTGTACACATCTCATGTCAATTTTCTATCTGAAGAGTTACAGGTAAAGCTGTAAACAGTTCACAAAGACTTTTATTTTCGACAGCAACCTCTCCTTCTAACACCACATCAATTTAATCACCAGAAGTGCCTTTATCCACCTAAAAAAATACACTGTAAACCCCAATCCATCCATGACATAAAATTTTATTGTAAAGTTTACACAAATGCCCCAGATTGTCAAAATGATATAAAACCAAAGAAAATTGTGTTTAAAAGTGTTCTAAATCACTCATGTTACCCATTATGAAGAAATTAATGTTTATGTATCTTACAGTGGTTCTAATGGGTTACACTTAATGTTGTGGTAAAAGACAATTTGCACCATGAGTTAAGTTGTATACACAGTTAGTGACCTCTTGCCTGTATGGATATTTCAGTGTCTAACATACAGTTGTGCTGAGGTGAAATAAAGAGCACTTCCTGATTTAAAAGTCATCTCTTTGTCTTATTCTTGTGATCAAGAAACCTAAGCTCGCCACAAAATATTTTTATAGTTCAATGAAATTAAAAAAAGTAAATTTAACGTTTAAACAACAAAAATGTTATGTTAAACTGACTTATAGTTCCTGTCAGACAAGAGTCATGTGCCACATTCATTTTGTGTCTGGTGGCCTCAAGACCTTTTGTACTGTACTTAACTTAAAGTTTTTAATGCAAGCTGTTTCCAGTTGAGCAAGTGAATTGGGGTTTACAGCATAGCTCGTCTCTGTCCATCACTCTCCCTCTCTGCTGCCGAAACTCTGATCCACGCCTGCAACAACATTCTTTATGGTACATCATCCAAAGTCCTAAATAAACTCCAGTACATTCAGAACTTTGCGGCTCATCTGCTCACCCATCTTGCTCCTGTGATCACATTACCCACATCCTCCAGAACCTCCATTGACTCCCTGTCCCACAATTCAAAGTCCTCCTCCTCACTCACAAAGCCCTGCATAACCAGGCCCCTTCCTACCTCACTGACTATGCTCCACCACTACTCTTTTTCCCCCAGCCTTCGCTTCTCCGATGCCAACCTCCTGACTACACCACTCAGGACCATGCCTCGGACCTGGGGCAAAAGGGCTTTTTCTTCCCTCTGGAACTTGTTCCCCAAACACATTCAAGACTGCAATGACTTTTCCCAGTTCAAATCACTAACCAAAACTCACCTTTTCAAAAATGCTCTTAATGTGTGAATATTGTTGTGGGTTATATTTTTTTGTGTATTTTCTCTTTATGATCATTATGACTTATGTAAAGTGTCACTGAATACCTTGAGGAGGGCTCTATAAATAAAATGTATTATTATTAAGGGCTGTTTTAATCATGGGTAGGATGTGGCATAACCAATCCAATTCTGGGCACTAGAGTGGGTGGTTTCAGAGAGAGAGAGCCTTTTATGAATATAGATTACAACAAAAAAAAAAAGAAGAAAAGAAATGCAGCACTACATACCAACACTTGAAACAGTAGGGAAGCCTAGATTTTGGGTGTTCCTGCCACACCCTACCCATGGATGTCGTCATTTCTTTTCTTCTTTTAAAATTGCTTCTTACCTCTAGGTGCGCCAGTGGATGTCAGGACACACAACCCTACTGCTTCCTTAAGTCATTTTCATTAAAAAAAACATGCTTTGAGCATATAAATTTAATTCCATCCAGCTAAACTGTTGGATGGGATTTAGATACAGGGCCTGCCACAGATTTTTTTTCTTTTAGTGGGGTTAAATTGGGTGAACCAACTATTTAACACCAGCTCGACAAATAAAGAGTAGTTTTCTTTTGCCATGTTTTGTTCTCGAACTAATTACGCAACTCCTATCTAAACATGGCAACTTCATGTTAACGTTACACAAGTACGGTCATGGAAATGATTTGTCCTTGTTTTGTGCAACAACCATAATGAGTTCCCAGCAATAGACCATCGAGTGTAGCCCTCCTCCCAGTTGAAATTGTTTCGTAACCAGTGCAAAACACAGCTGAATAAAGCAAAGACAAAACACATCATAGCGTTATCTAATTTTGCCAGATGAAACGCTACAATGTAAATGTGCCAGTGTCTAATACATTATAGGAAAGTTAACTTTAGCTGTGACGTAATTAATTTAGCGAACTACGAGACAATAAAGCGTATGAATAACGTTATCTAACTCACCTCTGCCCGCTCCAGCCAAAGCGTTAACGATTAAAACAGCGACAAAAACCACCGTGCACACGATAATAACTACGATTCGAGGCAAACTGTTGTCTTTCATGTTTGCTCCTTTGTTGCTTCGTCTGTGAGGTCTCCTTCGGTCTGCTGCTGGGACTGTCACTGACCGTCAGGGCGGAAGGACAAACATACGCGCACGTTGTCCATATGATGCCTTCACGTGCTCTGTGAAGACGCCCACAGCCTTGTCGAAGTAAAACTAAGTGCTCGGTTTCTTAACTAGAAGTCAAACTTTTCACATGACTATACCCATTATGATGTGACAACACTAACTGGACATAAAGGTAATGAAAATACTTTTCCTTATTTTCATATACCTATGTGAGGTCTGAGTATTTTAGCCAGATGTGAGACGCATTTAAGGCGTAATGGCGACCTCCATAGGAAAATAGTGGAAATACAGGCGCCACCACAGCTGTTACTAACAAAAAGCTGGAAAAGAAAAATCACGTCAATGTCAAAACATCCATGTTGGCTGACACTATGTGATGACAGAACAATGAGTTATTTGTTCGTGTTTAGAAGCCGTAAAATACACCAAGGTCAGGCAGTAAGTTCAATCAGCAAATATGAATACTGAATACCTTTTTGATAATGTTTTGGCATTCCCTGAGTATCTTTTCAAGGCATACGTGCTAAGAGGAGAAAAGTAACATGACAAGTTCCTCTAACTCTGTGATGTTTGGACTATTGGTCTGTGAACTGGATCAAATAGTTTTTGGCTGTGAGTCATGTAGATGTAGATTTTGTCTTGTTAAGATTTTTGTATTGTGTCTTTTACTAAGGGGGCTGTGTTTGTGCCCTATATTTATTGTTGGATATCTCTTGACGCATTGTTTGGGGGATGCCTATGTCTGTTTTGCCTTATAATGTTTGTGTTTACATCTGGATGATATTTATGTATTGCGCTGTTGGATGATGGCGGATTAACATACCGCAACATTTGGTTTGTTATTGGTTACTGTGTTTGAATAATCCCATGAGGAGTGGGAAATGTAAATGTCCATAAAAACGGCACAAAAATAAAATCATTATAGGCGGTCACTCGAGGCAAGTATGATTGTCCTCTGCAATGGGTTGTCTGCTTGTGGATCTTAAGTCACATTAATCCTGTTTCTAGCAGCAGCAGTGTTGTTTTCAGCTACAACGGTCCAATAAAGCCACTGCACAGTACCTGCCCAGCACCAAGCAGCAAACAGACACAAAATATTTACAGATACCAGAGCTAAAAGGAGAGGGAATATTGGTCTTGCATTCATCAGGTGGAAACACGACTCCAAATTATAGCTGCTGCGCAGCGATGGGTCGGTCCGGCCATTTTTAGGCAATTCTGACCAACAAGCAGAAGAATTGGAAGACATTTAGGAATTTAGTAACACAATCTGCCTTTTACATCAGCTGAGGCTTGAACTCACAACCTCTGAGACTAAGAATCAATTTGTATCTCACTGAGCTAATTAGTCAGCGACAATTCATGTATAGCTTCACAAATTGACTAAGCCAGACGTGCAGGTTTAGCAGCCGTCCATGCATGGAATTTATTTTAACAATGATTTGCTTTGCTTCATAAGTGAAAAACTGATGTTTAACTAGTTGAGCTATGTGCAAAGTGAGAAGCCTCAGATGGTTTCACACTGAAGTATTGACACTTGATCTTTGTGCAAAGTTTGGTTTATTTTCAAGCATGAGAAGGCAGATTTTCTAGCAGAAAAAGACTTGAAGATGCTGCACAGTGATCAGTCATGCTCAGACAATTTTAAGCAATAAGCTGGAGCACAAGAAGATGTTTACATTACAATGTGGATTCTGTATCAGTTGAGGCTTGAATCCGCAACCTCTGGAACCTAAGACAGTCATCTACCGCTCTGAGCTAATTGGCAAGTAGCAACTCAACAGTGGCTTCACAAATTGAGTAAGCCATTCACTGCTGTGTAGGAAAGCAGCCATCCGTGCATGGAAAG
Organism: Epinephelus moara; assembly: GCF_006386435.1. NCBI lineage: Eukaryota > Metazoa > Chordata > Actinopteri > Perciformes > Serranidae > Epinephelus > Epinephelus moara. Next base: position 38,433,509 of record NC_065526.1, read on the forward strand.
GCAGATTTGAAACCACTGTAGAAAATTCAGTTATTAAGACAAAAATCTGAAAATACACATATTGCATCTAGACAGCATGGAGATGTTGGTAATTTGTTTGTAACAATGATTGATTTGCTCTATAAGTGAAAAACTGATGTTTAAAATTGCCATTTTTATATTGACTCCAATTGTTCACGTTAGAGCAAAATTCAAAATGCTGTCAAAAATTCA
>NC_065526.1:38433780-38441187 GCF_006386435.1 Epinephelus moara
ACAGTTTGATGAAAGTTGTGAAGTTGTAGCACGTATTGTTGATTTGTTATGAATTTTCAAATTTTCAAAATTTAGACGCTTGCTGTAGCGCCACCATCAGGACTATTGGCTTGAGTTTACAGCTGAGGATATCTGGCATGAGACTGGACCTTTGTGCAAAGTTTGGTGAGTTTTCACCCATGGAAAGTATGATTTCCTCGGAAGAAGAAGAAGAATAACTAGGATTACAATAGTGTCCTGGCAGCTTAGCTGCCCGGACCGTAATAAATGCTAATGTTGTTCCCTGTCTGCCTGATAGAATAGCTTATTGTATGCTAAAAATGTCCACACAACAACTTTACAAGGTGATAGATAATATGTTAGGTGTTTTGCTCTGCTATGCAGGAACATTTCAAACTGTTTTAAATTAAAAAAAAAAAAATCTATTTTCAAAACTGCCTTTGTTGCAGTCATTGATTTGATACTCTCAGGTGTAGATGTCATACACACTATAGCACTGAGACTGCGCTTGTCAAGGCTTTTAAGACCTTAACATACAGTTTATAACAACATCTCACTTCTGGTGTTATTGGATCTAAGTGCTGTGTTCAACATAACCTATGTGAGTATATTACAAAACAGACTGGAAAACTGGGTCAGGCTTTCTGGGACACTACTCAATTGTTTTGAACCCTATTTAAAAAGACTAATACTAATAAAGACTAATATGTTTTGACTGGTAACTAAAAAAAGTCCAAACCAGATTGGATACTGATAGTTGAGAGTCAAAAAAAAAAATAAAAAAAAAATAGATAATGATGTACTGTCTGATATAATATTTTTATATGAACAAATTACATATGTCTGTGCTCTCTGGTGGACTATGTGATGGAAGACTGTTTCTTAATGACCTCTAATACAGTTCTGCCATTTCTTTTCTGCCATTTTTTGTTATTTACCATTTGCCATATACACCAATACCCATATACTGGCACTACACTAATATTTATGTCATACATGTGTTACAGAATTGTACTCATTTGTTTTCCTTTAGGAGAACTGTTCCATAATACACTACAATAATGAGAACCACACTTTTCTTTTAGTGAATATCTTAAAACTTACATACATACACACACATGCGCATCCAGGCACGCTTAGGATGTGCTACTCGTAGGTGTGAGTGTTTTTAAATACTAAGGTTTTAGTGGAAATACATGTTTGGGAAGTACTGAGCATACGACTGGATAAACAGGGACCATGTTTTGATAAAGTTTTGCTTTTGTTAAAGGTGGTCCCTGTTTACTTCAATTCATGAAGAATGTTCACCTTTTTTGGATTCTTCGTTCATCGTGGAGGCATGAAAGAAGAACAAAGTTTTCTTTACAAATTCAAAGTAACATGCAGTGAGTAAATGATAGTGAATTTGTGGGTGAAGTATTCCTTTAATATATATAAACCCCAGGTTTATTTTATAAAGTTTGGGTTTTTTGCAAACAACCCTCAAGAATACTTAAGACACGAAATGATTTACAATTGCCAATGAAACACTTTTCTGTGTGTAAATTTCTCTCTAGACACATACCAACATTATCTTTAATTTAGGGGGGGGAGAGTAAACCCTGACTCCTGCAGAGGAGCTAAAACACTCTGTGTTGCAACTGCAAGTTGTGGTCTGAGATATTTAAGACAGCTGAAGAATGATTTTAGATGAAACACAGCCTGAAGCATTGCACACATCTTTTTTTCAGTTTAGAGGAGGTTAAAGCAGGTCAAGAAACATGTGGAAAGACACCAGTTGTGTTTCAATAAGTCCAACACTTCTTCCATTTATTTATCATATTAAGTGATGAAGAAAAAACAGACCAACACAGCTAGATTTCTGCACATGGGATTTGTTGACTGAATGAAAACATTAAACACAACTTCTATGGCCACTTCTAATGTGAACACATTACATACATTATCATGTCAAAGAGCCTTAAAACATCTAGCTTTTGGATATAAGATAGAAATTTACTTCAAAATTCACTGCAAAAGCATCTGATGTTTTATTTTTCATGTGGCTGTCTTTATCAAATGGTACTAGACTAAATCCAGAAGTGATGCATGTATGTGTGTTTGTTAAGAGGCCTGTGGTTGGCAGTCCAGAGTCTCTGTGCTGCTGTTTTCGAAGTCTTTGTGTAAGTCCAGTGGTCCATACAGGTTCTCCAGTACAGCCAGTACTCTGCTCTGGACCGAATCCACCTGCTCAACTGGGCAGTATTCATCTAGACTGGACCTGAAAACACAAACGTTAACAAACACATGAGACTTCTCTTTCTTTACTACTATACCCTTCCCATAATAGGATAGTTTGGATCTTTTAAAGCCAGGTAATATGAGGTACTTATCCATAGTCAGTGTATTACACACAGAAAACTAGAATTACTGCCCCGCGTTTGTATGCCTCTGTACACCAGTCAAGTATCTCTTACAGTTTACATCCATGTCTGTGAAAACATGGATGGTTCACACACACACATCTTCCCCTCGGCAGCACAGAGGATCTAAACAATAAGCACAGTTTCAAGGTGGACACCCAAGATAAGTGTCAACGATTCAGTACCTGACCAAATGTCTCCTGTCCTGTTCCTGAGATTTGACACTGAATAATGGCATGAAAAATGTGTTTTATGCAGAAGATTATGATGTCACAGTGCAGCTGACCATTGACCTTTTGGACATGAAGTGTCATCACTTCATTTATTTTATCCTTATCCTCCAAATTTGTGTCAAGTTTTGTCATAATCAGCATATGAATTCTTTAGTTACGGCCATATCTTGGGATATCACGTTCACAGGAATAAGATAGACAAGGTCACAGTGACCTTGACCTTTGACCACCAAAAACTAATCAGTTTATCACCGAGTCCCAGTAGACATTTGTACCAAATTTTAAGAAATTACCTTGAGGCATTTGTGAGCTATGCGTTTACAAGGATGGGATGTATGTGTGTATGTACAGACGGACAACCTGAAAACATAATGCCCCCGGCACAGAATCATATAAAGTCCCACTTAAAGAAGTCAGTGACAGTTTAAGGGTATGCTACATTTATAATATTTTCACTGCTTTACCTTAACCTCAGACAGTGATTTCTAAAAGGGTAATTAATTTGTTACACTGTTCTCTTTAAAGCCAGACTCCATTGACAAAAACAGTAATTTAACATAGCTGAACACAGGAGCTGCTGGTCTACCACTGCCTACATCTGTTAGTTAGTTTGTGTTATTGTGTGACTTTGGTGTTTAAAAGGGTTAGTTGAACAGTGGCGGCTCCTGCCAAATTTCTCAGGGGGGTCAATTGTTGTGATGATGGCTGAGGTGACCCGTTCAAAGGGTAAATTTGAATTAATTTGGCTCTACAATGACTTTACAATCCACTGTGGTCATCAACAGACTACTTTTCATCAGTTTGCCCACACAAATACCTTTGAATGTGAACAGAGAGCTGTTTTACCATTAATCAAATAAAACAAATAAAAACATTTTGGGAATTGGGGGACGTGTGCCCCTCAATGTATATGGAGACTACTGCCCTGTCATGCATGCATAATTAGGCTGCAGTTGTCTGGGTGCGCTAAGGTGAAGTGTGCTGGTCTTGTCAAACAAAGTTTGATGGAGTGTCAACTGGACAATATGGAGATATTTGCATCTTGAAAGCCGGACTACAAATGTGGATAGACAGGGAGAAACACACGCAAGCCAGATACAATATTGCTCACTATATGAAGTGACTGATAACAAGATCTGTATAATGGGTTGTAAAGAAATTCGTCAGGTTTTTATTTTGTAGACAATTGATCTGGATTTATTATAGCATGATGGGATGACAACACAATGATGTGTGTGGTATCACTGGAAAGCTCCGGTCCTGCACTGCGGTTCCGCTGTTTCACGTGATATGTGTGGCTTCTCTCTAACGGTCGTGGAGAAAATCCATAAAGAACGGGTGTGAATTTGGATGCACTATGCGTCGTTACTTTATAACCTATATGGTTAAAAAGCCTCTTGGATCAGCTGGAATCGTTAGCCATGTTGACCTTGAATGTGACTGCTGCGCAGTGGCGCTGCCTCATGTGATGTCGGAATAATCGGAAAAATGAGTTTCCGACCGTAAAGCAGTATTTCAATGGAAACGGTTGACAACGTGTTTTTTAAACATTTTGAGTGATAAAATACAACTCATCTTCTTTGTAATGTCCATGTTGTCTCCAAATTACGACTTAAACGCTCATGAACACACAATGAAGTAAGAACGACTTCCCAACATGGGAAATCGGACCATCCAAGGAGCACATGAATGATACTTGGTGGTTTACGTATGACGAAAACACGTTGGGGCAAGCCCTCCCGGAACCCATAGAGATTGCATTGGAGTGCCTGCATTTAGAAAAAAAAGCCTTTTACATGAAAGTCTATGAGAGTGAATCAGGGCGATTTCCAGCCAGGCTGATATCGCCCCAAAGGGTCAGAATGCGACTTCACACTGTGGCTGACTGGATATTCAGAGGCAGGACGAGCTGTTTCAAGTGAAAATGATCAGAATAATTAATATATTGTGTGTATATATGACAATAATGACGATGATAATCACACATTTATTATCATCATCTTTCTTTTCTTTTGTGGCTCAGGGAGGGGCAGCGCCCTATCGCCCTCTATTGGCCTGCTGCCCCTGTAGTTGAGATTGATAAAAGTCACACAATAACACAAACAAACAGATCGAGGCAGTGTTAGACCAGCAGCTCCCCTGTTAAACAAGCAAAAATAATTGTTTTTGTCAATGGAATCTTGTGGCTTTGATGAGAGCCTAGATGGGTATCTGAAGCTGTTAATGGTTTCCCTGTCTGTCTGTCAATATAGCGTACACTTAAACTTATATATTTTTTGAAGTGGGACTTTTTTTTAGGTGCAGGGCTTGACGCTAACTTTTTTCCCAAGGAGCACATGTGCTCCTAAGTTGAAAAAGTAAGGAGTGCACAAAGAACTTTAGGGGCNCCACACTTTGACTTATTCCCACCCAGCCGACAGCCTGGCCATGGAGAACGGTCCCTAACTGCGGGGAGAACAGAGCAGGCTTCCCCGGAGGTCCACCGCTTTTCCCGGTCCCTCTTCTCCGCCACACTTTGACTTATTTCCACCCAGCCGACAGCCTGGCCATGGAGAACAGTCCCTAACTGCGGGGAGAACGGAGCAGGCTTCCCCGGAGGTCCGCCGCTTTTCCCGGTCCGTTTCCTCCACACTTTGACTTATTTCCACGCTGCCGACAGTGGGACTTATATTCATTGTGCCGACAGTGGCTTGGAGAACCACCCATAACCGTGTCACATGGGGAAGAGGGAAGAGGGAAGGCGGCTGGAGTTCCTCAAACATTTGCGGGTAGATTATCATTTTTTTTATTGACAAAAATATAGGCTGCTTCGGCTGATTTTTTTATGCGCACATGTGCCCCTAAATATTTTTTACAGTTCGCACACACCTATTTTTAGTCGCAAATGCGAGTGAAACGCTCGCACTGTCGAGCCCTGAGGTGGCTAAAATACATTATGCTAGTGACCCCTTAACAGCAGCATATTGCTTAGTGTCTGTGTCGGCCTTTCTGCTGCTTCTCCAAACTGGAGGCGTGCCGACTGACATCTACTACATACACTGTCTATGGATAAGTACTTCATACAGTCCCTTCAAAAATTTTGAACAATCCCTTTCACTCTGTATTATTTACCTGGACATAGTAATCAGTGTAGGTTTGGGCAAAGCTTTCAGAAACAGCTGTACAGCTGAGATGAGTGTGTCGATCTCCTTGTCAGTGCTGATGTGGTGAGGCAGCTCAACAGAGTCACAGGTTAACCCTGCCTGATGGACCTGTGAGAGAGTAGAGGAAGAGAAGAGGAGAGATGAAGGAGGAGATAGTGACAGAAAAATCATAGGGGAAAGTAGGGAAAAAAAAGAATGAGTCAAGATGAGGAGGGGCTGCAAGGAGAAAACATGGAAGAGGAGAGAAGCAATGACATCAGACAAAAGGTCATAAAAGAGTTTGAACAATTATTTATGCCTTTACTTTGAAAGGCATAAATAAATTTGAAAGGCACTGTACTATCATTTTTATTAACCCCGCAATAGAAATGGTTTGCCAGTAATTACATTGGTATTTTTGCTTATTGTCATGTAATTTCTTGGAGTATCTTCAAATGCTTCATACCACTAAAATCTGTACAACCTACGCTCAAAGGTTTTGTAAGTCAATAAACCATAATAATTGATAAAAGTATTGAATTTGTGTCATTTAAAAAAAAAAGTATAATTGGACATTTTTTCCATCAGATATTTCAAAATAAAAACACAAAACAAATTGATCCAATAGACTTTTAAAAATAGTAACATAAGCAACACATTTTTTATCACTCCATTCCTTATTTGACCCATGTATGCTATTTAGTTTTTAAGATATACTTATTTTTATGCGCAGAGAGCAAAAGTGTTGTAATACATTCATGATTCATTCCTCTGGTACCACCGCATTTATGTGTGGTTTTGTACCACACGAAACGTAATGTAACACAATTATCTCATCACGAGCGTACAATGGGCCTCATTCACAAACAGTGCGTACGCACAAATCTGTGCTTAAACTGTGCGTACGATCGTTTGACGCACAAATCCGGGATTCATCAACATTTTCTTACCCGAATTTGTTCTTACTCTGCGAACAAATTTAGAACTGCCTCAGACCATGCCTACGCACAAATGAGGATGGCCGAACTGACTTGCAAATGCAAACACATACCTCTTAAGTACATGCAGAGTCTATAAAGCCACATTCATTAAAAAGAGATTTAATTAACATTTTTTAAAATCATTAATTTACTAATATATTGGCCAAATGTATTAAATAACCATGAAATTGATACACGTTCACCCTCATCATTGTGACAATTACAATATTAACAACAACATGAACAGAAAAAACTATCACTCCACCAACGTGCAGTTGATCTGTAATGCCGACTGCCATATCCTTAACGCTGTGGCCCGCTGGCCAGGAGGCACCCACGACTCATTTATTTTGCAAAACAGTACAGTGGGAATGCGTTTGGAGGCAGGGGTTGTGAGAAGCGGATGGCTTGTTGGTGAGCATCTTTTGTTCTACTCTTTTATTTCAATTGTTTTTAGTTAGTATTTTTAGTAAGTCTCTATTCCGTTAATGCTAAAATGTTATACTGTTTGGGTGACCGGGGATATGGCCTTAAAACATGGCTGATGACACCATACGCAAACCCTGAAACCCCTCAAGAGGTGCGCTATAATAACATACAGTGGTGTGAAAAAGTGTTTGCCCCCTTCCTGATTTCTTACTTTTTTGCATGTTTTCCACACTTAAATGTT
>NC_065526.1:38442809-38453566 GCF_006386435.1 Epinephelus moara
TCAATTTAGAATGATTCTGATTCACACACATACGCAAGGTGGTGAGAACAAAATTGGCCGGTGCGCAGGTGTCATGAATCCCACGGTGATTTTGCGTATGCACTTATTTTGTGCGCAAAGTAAGAACATTTCCACGCACATATTAGTGAATGAGGCCCAATGACACAGAAGACAAAAGCATTAGCTTTCTGCTGCAAAAAATAATCAATGTTCTAGCTATTATGGTTTTTATTTTAGATTGATATACTGTATATGTACAGGATTATCCAAACAACGATCTCCCACCGCCATTACAGGAAAATTCCTGGGGAAATTCTTGCATAATTACAGCTAAAAACAACACGAGTACTGCATGTAAGGTAAGGTAACATAAGGTAAAGATGCAATGACGGGGAAGACAGACGCCCTAGCTTTCTGTCGCAACAGGAATGAATGCTCTAGCTGTTATGGTTTTTACTTTAGATCAGGATCATGCAAACAATGATCTCCTGCTGCTGTCTGCGGGATGTTAAAGGTTTAAATCATTTCTAAATGTTTCAATTACATCACATAAAGAGCTGAATGTGCAAGTGTAATTTTGAATGAGCACCTCCATAAGGTCTTCATCAGGGAAAATCCATTTAAATAAGTAGCAGACTATGTTAATGACAGTTGCACCTACAATCAGGAGATTGCGACTGAAAACACACCCATCATCCCAAAATGATCTGTGTACATAAATTTACACAACTGTACAGATATGTCTGTTATAACTGCAGTTATACATTTACATAGTATAAATATTTATAGTATTCGTAGTTGTAGCCTACTAGTGTTACAGTACAGTTACAGTACATAAGTGCATTTACATTCCTACCATTTCATAGTCAGGGCACAGATTTCTTGACTTCAAACTGGAAACCAGTTGGGCTAATGAAGCCATGCTGAGAAGACATGGAAGAAAAAAGGAAGATAATGCACTCTAGCTGTCCCCTTAAAGATTCTAACAATGGACAGAAACATAGTATCCATGAACTTTCTGCTAACACACAATATAAGGTGTGCCACACTTCATCTGGCAGTGATGATGCAAAATGATCAGAATTAATATCTGTCAGATATCCCAAAGTCACTGCTCACTATAAACATTATAAACTGCACTGGAGTGTGTCTATTACATAAGGAGTAAAGTCCCAAGATAATCATCCTATCACACACGGTACACCAACACAAGTGCTTTCACTGTTGGAGGTGTTAGACCTGTTCTGTGGGTGTGTACAGAATGTGACTCTGTTGGTAGTTTTGTTGCAGCTGTTAAAGCTGGATATGTTTATCATAACATCGTTTCTGTAAATGATAGTTATTGACATGTTATGCTGTTGTTATTGTTTATAAAGTGCTGCTTGTGCGCATGTTATATCTTGCACTAGAGGCTGACACTGCTGTGTTACATGTCACGCCTCTTTTGCTTTTGTGATGCCAGCTTGCTGTCTATAAATATACAGTGGAGAGACATGACGCTACTGTCATTTGGTTCTGTGTAAAAAATGTAAAGAAAGGACTTGGCAGTGGCCCTATAGTGCCATCTCCGTGTAAAAAGGGCTACAGTAAGGTGGAGAAGGACAAATATAGAGCACTAACCCTGGTACTGTACATGCTAGCTGACAGGTGTGCTTCCTGAGACACTTAACTGGAACAGAGCCATTGTTATCAATCTGTTCCATTTTTGCTTTTCCTGCTATGACATGTCAAAATGCTGCTGTGAACACGGCCTATGGGTGGATTTCTGTTGCTAAATTTTATTAGCTTTGCTCACTGTCTGGGGTGTAATGGTGGAATACACAGTCAATCCTGAATCAAGGTGTGTACACCCGAGACACAGAAAGCAACAACTGTCTTCACAGATTCATTACAATCCCCACTGACAAATAAACTAAAGAAGAAATCTGTGGAGTGTAGGCCTGTAGTCTCTTGGTCGACTAGTCGATTATTTGGTTGATATGCTCTCGTCCGACAAAATTCTCAATGGTCAAATAATCGCCGTGTTACTTTCATAAGGAGAAAAGTGCTACATCAATAGCTTTCCAGGATTAATCCATTATTTCCTGTGGCGGGGGGGACAGGCTAAGTTACCTGTGAAAATTTCTGTCAACAACGGGGGTGTTTTGAAAACATCCCTGTTGCTAGGCTAATTTATACAATGTAAAATGCCATAGGGGGCAATGTAAAATGCCCCCTTCACGCTTAACTGTCCTATCTATAAAGGCAAAAATGCCCCAAAAAATACATCTTAAAATTGCCATAGGCTGGCGCTAATAATGTTAGCATGTTGTATTTGCTTGGAAAACATGTTTAGTGTAAGACAGTTGTTTGTCGGTGAATCTTGTGAGTTGTAATGGAGCCAAATTATGTGCCATTACTTTTGTTAAATGTTGCTGTTGTCCCTGGTTTTATATGAGAAGAGGGAAAGATCGCTAGACGCTAGGCTAATTTATACATATGCCATAGACTTGTGCTAATAACGTTAGCATGTTGTATTGGTGGTCCAGATAAAGACAAGTGTTTGTCTGTCAATTCTGCGATTTAAAGTGAAGCCAATCTGTGTACTTGTGTTTGAAATTGTCTCTATTAAGCCATATATAATGTGTGTTTTGAATCAACTAAACTTTACAGCACTTAAACACAGTCCTCCACCGCCGACTAGCGTTTTGGAGGTGTAACTGCAGAGTGACACAGACACACCAACGCAGTAGTAAAAATAATGTGCATTTTTTTTTTCCCCACGACTAATCAATTAGCTTAAGATTATGTACGACTTTAGTCGACCAAGATTTTCTTTGGTTGACTACTGCCCTAGTGGAGTGCCCCTTTAAAGTAACATTCAGTGCTAAGGAAGCATGCTGTCCAGTTCTGTATGTCTCTCTGTTAAAGTGAAACAAAGTCAGAGAAACTTTACCCGGGGTGGCTGGCCCAGCGTGTCACCGTCTCTTCCCCATCATCCTCTAGCAGATCAGCGAATGCTGCTTCCAGATCCTCTAACTGACGAACACGGCGATCCACACACTCATCAAGCTCCTCCTGAACACACACATGCACGCGTACACACATGCACGCGTACACTCACACACACACACACACACACACACACACACACACACACACACACGTTAATTAGTTTTGATTGTTTTAATTATTTAAATACAATAAACAGCTATTATACTACAAGCTTTCTTTGCTGTCATCATGGTACAGCGGCAAGCAAAAGCTTGGGCACCCCTGATCAAAATCTATTTACTATGAGTAGGTGAGCAAGTAAAATATTACTCTTTTTCCACTGCCACTCTTGGCTTTATCAAGAAAAGTCACGCTACACCGATTTTTGTTTTCATTGCCAGTTTAGACACACCATGTGACGCATGGATCTTCTCAGGAGTAGGTCAAAAGCTAGGTTAAGTTAAATTAGATTAAGAGCAGCAGACAACAGACTCTTACTGCACCTCTGAAAACACACTGCACCTCCAACAGGTAAACGTCTTTGACCTGCCCTGCTGTGGAAAAACACATGCAACAAAAATAACTGGCAACTTTAACCATTGATCAGCCCACTACTTTAAAACGTCATCACACAAGACCAGCCGTCATCAGTTTAAGACACACAAGAAGGTAGCCCTGTTGTAATGGAAATGCAAATCCCTACTGTGCTGATCTGATGGCCCAAACCAAACCAAACTAAGCCAAGCCAAGCCAGCCCATGCCTGTCCAAAATAGGAATATGACCTGATTTCCAAAAAACAAAAAGTTAAAGATGACACATTTCTTCAATATGTTAAGCAAGATTAAGATTTAAAATTAGATTACAATTAACCCTAATCTCTAACCCCAAACATTAACATTTTCAATCTTTTCCAGTTTCAAAAAAAGAAAAAAAAGAAAGAAAAGGGCCTGAAGCAAAAGTTTGCGCACCCTGCATGGTCAGTACTTACTAGTGCCCCCTTGGAAAGCATCACAGCTTCTAAACACTTTTTGTAGCCAGGTAAGTCTTTTAAGTCTTGTTTGGGGGATTTTCACCCATTCTTCCTGCAAAAGGCTTCCAGCTCTGTGAGATTCTTGGGCTGTCTTGCATGTACTGCTCTTTTGAGGTCAATCCACAGATTTTTAATGATGTTTAGGTCAGGGGACTGTGAGGGCCATGGCAAAACCTTCAGCCTTTATCAACCTTCATCAGTCCACAGGACGTGTTTCCAAAAAGCCTCAGGTTTGTTTAGATGTTCCTTTGCAAACTTCTGATGCTGAATTTTGTGGTGAAGACACAGAAAAGGTTTTCTTCTGATGACTCTTCTATAAAGATTATATTTGTACAGGTGTTGCAGCACAGTAGAACAGTGCATCACCACTCCAGAGTGTGATAAATCTTTCTGCAGGTCTTTTGCGGTCAAATGGGGGTTATGATTTGCCCATCTAACGATCCTACAAGCATAATCTTACATTACGAACTAAGGAAACAGCTACTTGAAAACACTTTGCTATCTTCTTAAAGCCTTTTCCTGTTTTGTGGGAATTCGTTTTTTTAATTTTGTGCTAGGCAGCTGTTTAGAGGAGCCCATGGCTGCTGATTGTTCAGACAAGGTTTCAGGAGTCAGAGTATTTATAAAGCTTTGAAATTTGCATCACCTGGCTCTTCCTAATAATGATTGTGAATAAGCCAGAGCTCTAACAAGGTAATTATGGTCTGGGAGCCTGGTAAAACTTGTCTGAGAACTCAAATGTCTTGGGGTGCCCAAACTTTTGCATGGTGCTCCATTTCTTTTTTCGCTATAAAGTTTTACAAAACAAAAATAATACACTAATCTTGCCTAAAATGTTGAAAAGCATGCTCCATCTTAAACGTTTTGCCCTTTGGAGATTAGTTCATCTTCTACTTATCTAACTAGTCACAGTAAAATAAATTTTGGGGTGCTCATACTATTGCATGCCAGGGTACATGTCCTGCTAACGTTAAAAGTGAAATTGAGTATAGATACTTTAGGTAAAATAAAGTAATTAAGGTAGGTTCAATTAGATTTCTTCTTCAGAGGAGTACACTTTAAGTCAAGCTAATCCTGGATATTTTGGCGGATTCTATGAAATTATTTTAAACACTTAACGTGCTAGTCTAAGTAAACTTATGCTTTATCATGACTGAGTCACATTTGGAAGTGTTTCTGAAATATCTGTTTATATGTGCTCTTTATTGTGCCTAAAAATTATATTCTCACTCACTCACTCACTCACTCACTCACTGTATAATCTTAGGCTGGAAACCGTTGATAAAACAAAGTCTGACCTCCTCAGCATTGAGGCTGGGTCCTCTGAAGTTGTAGAGCTCCTTAAGGATGGCGTACTCTTCCTTGAAACAGACGAACAGACAGACAGACATCATGGAGCAGAGGTTAATTCAAGGAAACATGTTTTGCATTTAAACTGTGTATGTGAGGTAAATGACAAGCATCATAAGGAGGTCATGGAGGATTAGATTTCTGTGTCATTAACTAAGGAGTCTATCTGGAACTTCATACCACCTCACACTCTAACCAAACTGCTACTTTAAGCTTTCTGCTGTCTTGCATTTTTGTACCATGTAAACTGCCTGTTTGACTGTCACAGCTTCACCAATGAGCTCTGTTAGCTTGGACAATTTCACATCTCTACATTTTTTCCTCCATATAAAGCTTTACTGAGGAACAATGCTGATTATTTCACAAAAGGGTGGATTCAAACCTGGAAGCCCTTGCTTTAAGGCATGAGTGCTTATCACTGCACCATCATGCTGCCCAACAACAGCAGTGTCTCTTTCCAGAAATTATGACCAGTTACTCAAGATAATCCATAGACCTTGTTGTGAGCTGTTTCATGTAGAAACTATTTTCTTTCTACTGAACTACACCCACCAACTAGCTTGTGGTCACGACAGTGTGAGATGAAAACATTAATGGTTGGTGGGTGTCATTTGGTAGAAAGAAAATAGTTCCTACATGGAACTGCTCACAACAAGGTCTGTGGATTATCTTGAGTAACCAAGTCATGATTTTGGGAGAGACATTGCTGTTGAGTTTTTCAAATGTATTTTTTGGCACTTTGAGCACCACAAGCTAAGTGACATCTAGTTCCATTATATTGGAGAGAGGCGAGACATCTCTAAGGCTGATATCTCCAACACTCGGCAACTCACATCAAAACTATCTAGACTGATAAATAGTGCCACTGGTAAGAGGAAAAATACTTGTTTTTGAAGACATTTACTAGTCCACCTAACTGTCCACCTAACTGTTTAGCTACATATCCCATCAGTCCACTAACTGATGGGAAATGTAGCTAAACATTTACACATGGAATTGTTCACAACCAGAAAAAGTTGCTCCAGAAGGTTTATTTTATTAAGCTTTTGCCTTTTTACATTTCAAATACAATTTTTCTATATAGTAAAAGCAGTACACTAAAATTATGTATTGTAGTTGTTGTGTTTATTGCAAACTATGTAGGCAATAGACCTGTGAACTTTTCGAAATCACCAGAGTGAATGCATTCCTCATCTTTGTTTATGATGTGGTGCACACGGGTTGCCTGGGAACCACACCAATCTGTGAACTCGTGTTTTATTTGTCCTGGCAGACTTGTCTGCTCTGTGTCCGCTCTGGACAGATTTATGGCAACTTGAGATCTGACGAGCCGATCACACTCATTTATCTAATACGGGGCGCTGTTTGAGGCAATGACTGTAAAAAGGAGCGCCACTGAGGCATTTTTGAAGGGTGAGGAATCTGGGAAAGGCCCAAACCATTTTTGAAGGAGTTGGTGATCAAAATCTTTCAAGTTGTTTCAAGTATTATAGTAAAGTGATTAAAAACTCACTTTCAAGTTTTGATGGCAAAAATGTCAGCACTTTTTCACAGACATACTGGTGCTACGCTATCACAGCTCATCTCTGCAAGCTGTAGCCTGTTTACATTTGCCCGTCGCTCAGCACAACGTCACATTTCACTGCTCTGATTGAATCTAGGTCTATCCAGTTGCATCCAGAAGCATTTTGGTCTCCAGCCATCGACAACACCCCCCAGAAATAAAAAAAATGAACAGAAGTATTCCAGACTAACACAGATTTGCGATTTGGTCTGGCAATGTCAGGCATCAGACCGTCGGCTTGGTACCCTTATTTTAAGTTTCATTAATGAACCTTATATATTAAGGTATGTAACTGAGGACCTGCTTGTGTTTCTCAGCTGATTATTACTGAAAAAATATTGGCTTTATTTACTCCTGTGAAAACAACATTAGATACATTACCTAAAAATCACAGCAATGTGTGGAGTTTGGACATCAGAACACCAATAGTTAAATCCAGTGGTTCCCAACTTTTTCCCTTAAGGGACCCCTTTTCTGTTAGTGAGTAAACGTACAACCTCTAACTATACAAAATTTTTTGTGTATATTTCTTACTATATTAAGTGTATAACAATAACAGTACAGAAGATGAGATAAACTCTACAACTGACCCAAAAAGTGATCACAAGAACCACAGGAGGCTTGTGTTAAAGGAGCAATTTGGTGAATTTTGAGCAGATTATTTCCTGTGAATGCATCAGAGATGAGTTTTCCTGATATTTTAAGGATAGTTTTGTACGATTCTCAGTGTTATTTTTTTTTCATCCAACAATCATGCATACTTAACAGGCTTCTTTTTTGACAAAGTCAGTGTTTTCTCTTCCCTGACACTTGACCATTGATTTATTAGCTCCTTGGTTGTTTTAATTGCATACTTCTCTTATGCATGACAAAGCTGTTTAGCAGAGAGTGAAGGCTCTGTGAATATAGCTGGTGTTCAGCTCTTCACTGTGCCCTTTTCCTTTAAGACTTTTTATTAGTTTATATTTTGAATACTAATGTACCTTTAAAAATAACAATTTCACGTAGTTTTCTTCACAGAAATTAATGAAATGCTGAGATAAAGGCTTACTGTATATTTAAATTAGAATTACCACCGGATGTATGCCCCAGGGCACCACTCAAGTTTCTCTTCCAGTTTACATCCATGTCTGTGAAAACAAGGATGCTTCTCAAACATCTTACCCCCGACAGCACAGAAGATCTATACAATCAGCACAGTTTCAAGATTAGTGTCACCAATTCAGTATCTGACCAAATGTCTCCATGATATGACAGTGAATAATGGCTAGAAAAGTGTTTTTGCAGAACATTATGACGTCACAATTAAGTTGATTTTTCACCTTTCGGACATTAAATGTCCTCACTTAATAATTTTTTACTACTGGACATTTGTGTAAAGTCTTGTCATAACTAGCATAGGAATTCTTGAGCTATGGCCAAAAACATGTTTTGTGTGGTCATACTGACTGTGACCTTTGACCACAAAATTGCGATCACTTTATTGTTCAGTCCTAGTGAATGTTTGTGCCAAATTTTAAGAAATTCCCTCAAGGTTCTCTTGAGATATCATATTCACAAGAATGAGACAGACAAGGTCCCAGTGACCTTGATCTTTGACCATCAAAAACTAATCAGTTGATCGTTGAGTCCAAGTGGACATTTGTGCCAAATTTGAAAAAATTCCCTCACTGTGTTCTTGAGACATCACATTCACAAGAGACATAAGTGCCAAATGTGAAGAAATTCCCTCAAGGCGTTCTTAAGTTATTGCATTTATGAGAATGAGATGGAAGCAAGGTCACAATAATCTTGACCTTTAACCACCAAAATCTAAGCAGTTCATCCTGGAGTCCATGTGAACATTTGTGCCAAATGTAAAGAAATTCCCTCACTGTGTTCTTGAGATATCGCTTTTCACAAGAGAAATGACAGTCAAAGTCACAGTGACATTGACCTTTGACCTATGTCCATCAAAACCTAATCACTTCATCTTTAAGTCCAAGTGGACGTTTGTGCCAAATTTGAAGAAATTCCCTTGAGATATTGTGTTCACACGCATGGGACAAATGTACCTACATACGGACGGACAACCATTAAACATAATGCCTCTGGCCACAGTTATCAAGGCGCAGAGGCATAAAAAAGTTTTCTTCCACCACTTGAAATCAAGAAGGCCTCACAATCCCCCGTGAAGCTTTGGCAACCCCTAATGACATTCGGAACCCCCATGTTGGGAACCGGTGCTTTGATCAATGCCAGACCCATGCTATTTCCTGAGCTACAGCCACTTAAATCACTGATAAAAACCAAGGACCAGAAAATATTATTAATTTAATGCATCTTTAGCCCTTTTTAAATGGGAATTGTGCAAATTTGCAGGAAAGCCCGATCTTCGTTCAGCAATATAAAAACAAAATCGGGGAGTGCGGCGAAATGCCGCCTGCCTACTTTTGATCATACAGAATGTGCCTTTTTCCGGGCTATGGGGGGCGTGAGCAAGTAACAAAACGTGTAGCTCAGCATGTGATGTAAACAGTGAGTCAGTCCTTCAGTGATTCTCTCATAAGTTGGCCAGTCTTTCACCGTTCCCGCCATTTGACGGTTAACGGCCTCTACATTTGCGAGGGCAAGGAGGGCGTGCAATTCCTTGTCTCCCCAGTTGCTCATCTTTACAGTGTCTGTCAGGTTTGTGTTTCCCTCTTGCTATTTGCTGCTCATTCCTGCTATCAGCTGTTTCCTGTTAGTCTACCGCCAGCGGGTCGCACGTGCAGCGTCATCAACAGCCCCTACCGCGGCCGAAGGGCGCCTCGTTCTTTTTAAACCAAAAAGGTTCCTCAAATGTTTACCCCTACGCGGTGGAAAACTGGGCACTTCAGATCAACTCGCCAATCCGGCTCTGTGTGTCCAAACGCTCGCAGCTGGCCTGCAAAACGGCTCAACATTTGCCGAAAATCTGGCAGTGTAAAAGGGGCTTTTGACACTGTGTGAGGACCTGTCCAACACTTTGGGGATGGCACTGTATCAGGTTCAAGCCCTGTGTTCATTATTTCTGTGGTAGCAACCCTTTTGTTTCTATTTGGATACTGGATTGTTAGTTGAAAAGCCCCATCGAGTCTTTCTGGATATGATTAATTTCCTGTTAAGCCAGAGAGATTCCAAACTCTATTGTAAATGTAACTTCCTGTTTTTCAGGAAGGCAAAAATCTCTCACTGTTAGAAAGTGTTTCCAATCAAGGACAATGATCAAAATGATTTAAAAAAATCTCTACATTCTCTAGACATATGTTTGATTAAATATATGATTATGATTCAAAAAGTATGATCACATGTGCTGCTAAAGAAGTAAAATATGAGGTATGTCAGTAGGGTAATGGTATATACCTGTGTGTACAACTCCTTGAAGGGATTCTTACATGAGAAGAAATCCAAATCAATGTCCAAGATGTATGGCTCTGTCTCACTTAGAAATGTGGATATTCTCTTAACAATATAACTGGTGGATCCTTCTTCATCATCGTTCCCCAGGCCTGTCCTATAGCTGCCCTCTGCTGGTTGCAGTGTGTCAGTACATGTTAAGAGGGGCTCAGAGCAGCTGGCTTCCCCATCTGTATTATACTCTGTACGGGCTCTCTTGGCAAACCACCTCTCTATGTCCTCTTCAACATTCTCTCCTGCAATGCCACACAGAAAAGCAGAGAACAGTGTTAAATGGAAGCATGTCCATGGAACATAATCAAAATTAAAACAATGGATGAAAGACTATATATGTGTGTGTGTGTATACATACATACATACATATATATATATGTATACATATATATATATATATATATATATATATATATACATATATATAC